>NC_057809.1:419348396-419581842 GCF_018294505.1 Triticum aestivum
AACGGGCCGGGAGTCCTAGTCGGACACGGCCCTAGGTCGGTTCGCTGTTTTTTTAAATAATTACGCACAGAAGAAAAATAAAAAGAAATACTAAACGGACTCCAAAAATTCTGAAATAAATTTTCACGGGCTTCTAAAATCAAGCCGCACAAGGTGAACATTTATTTGGGGCCTAAATGCAATTTTGAAAAATGCACATTTTTCTTAAATTCAAATGAAATAACGAAAAACTCCGAAATAAAATCTTATTTGATTTTATTATTAAATCCTCAATATTTCTTTATTCTGGGAAAGTCATTTCATTCCCTCTCTCATATTTTTGTAATAGAAATAATTGATGATAAAATAATTAAAATCAAATGATCCTATTCTCAAAATTTGAGAAAACTCCAATATGAAAATAACGAAATCCCCAACTCTCTCCGTGGGTCCTTGAGTTGCGTAGAATTTCTAGGATCGACCAAAATGAAAAATAAAATATGATATGCAATGATGCTCTAATGTATAACATTCCAAATTGAAAATTTGGGATGTTACAATGCGTGGGTGCAATAGCAACAATTTCATGTTTAACATAAGGAACTATAGCAATTTCATCTCCATAAGCCTAATTCATATTGGCATCTTGGCCATAAGCATAGCAAGCATCATCAAAAATGGATATTTCAAAAGAATCATAGGGATCATAACAGTCATCATAGCAATCATCCTTCGGTAAGCACGAAGGGGAATTAAACAATGTATGAGTTGAAGAGTTACTCTCATTAGAAGGTGGGCACGGGTGATCAATCCGCTCTTTCTCCTTTTGTTCTTCGCTCTCCTCCTCATCTTTTTCATCCAATGAGCTCACAGTGTCATCAACTTCTTCTTCCATAGATTCCTGCAAAATATTAGTCTCTTCTTGGACAGCGGATACTTTCTTAATAAGTGCATTAATTTCATAATTGTATTCATAATTCTCATAGTAATATTTGAGGACAGCTAAATTTTCAGATCTATAACAAGCATCATCAATATCGTCAAACTCTTTAAACATAGATTCAATTTCATAAGCACACATAAAAGCAACAAATTCTTCTATTTGTTCCACATCATAGTAATCATATATACCTCTAGCATAAGAAGCCAAGGTTTCATTATCATTAAATTTGCATGAAAAGGGGAGGTGTGGAGAATTCATCCTAGAGCAACAAGTATAATCATATTCCGAGCATAGTTGTCTAGCATACCACTTCAACATATAAATTTGATCCCATAATAGTTTCCCTTTTTGTGTCAAGCGGTAGTCCCTAAAGTATTCACGTTGATCCAACATTACTCCCATTACATAATTGAATGGGGTTTTCTCGGGATTATTAAAGTAGCACATAATATCTTTCACATAACCAGCATCAAGGGTTTTAGGAGGTTCCCCATCTCCATGAGCAGGAAGTACACCTAATTTTTTTGGTATTTCATGTTCCATATCCATAACTAAAGACAGAGAACAACTAAGAACAACAAATAAAAATTACTTATTGACAAAGCAAACAAGCACACACGAGAATATTCACCCCACGCTATTGCTCCCCGGCAACGATGCCAGAAAAAGGTCTTGATAACCCACAAGTATAGGGGATCGCAATAGTTTTCGATAAGTAAGAGTGTCGAACCCAACGAGGAGCTAAAGGTAGAACAAATATTCCCTCAAGTTCTATCAACCACCGATACAACTCTACGCACGCTTGACATTCGCTTTACCTAGAACAACTATGAAACTAGAAGTACTTTGTAGGTGTTGTTGGATAGGTTTGCAAGATAGTAAAGAGTACATAAATGAAAAGTAGGGGCTGTTTAGATAAAGAAATAACTGAAGTAAATATAGCGAGTGTGGAAAAGTGGTGGTAGGAGTTGCGAAATTGTCCCTTAAGCAATTGACTACTTTACTAGACCGATAGCAAATATTATGTGGGAGAGGCCACTGCTAGCATGTCATCCCTTACATGGAATTCTATGCACTTATGATTGGAACTATTAGCAAGCATCCGCAACTACTAATGTTCATAAAGGTAAAACCCAACCATAGCATTAAGATATATCGGTCCCCCTTCAATCCCGTACGCATCAATTTCTATGCTAGGTTGAAGCTTCTGTCACTCTTGCCCTCCAATACATAGTCCTATCAACATACAACTAACCCTATGGTGTGATCCACGCGCGCGCTCATATGATGGGCACCAAAGGACAGCAACATAACCATTAGCAAATTAAATCAATCATAGCAATTCATCAACCACCGATAGGACAACGAAAATCTACTCAGACATCATAGGATGGCAACACATCATTGGATAATAATATGAAGCATAAAGCACCATGTTCAAGTAGAGGGTACAGCGGGTTGTGGGAGAGTGGACCGCTATAGATAGAGGGGGAAGGTGATGGAGATGTTGGTGAAGATGGCGGAGGTGTTGGTGAAGATCGCGGTGATGATGATGATGGCCACGGCGGCGTTCCGGCGCCACCGGAGGAGAGGGGGAGAGGGACCCCCTTCTTCCTCTTCTACCTTGACCTCCTCCCTAGATGGGAGAAGGGTTTCCCCTCTGGTCCATGGCCTCCATGGCATGGGAGGGGCGAGAGCCCCTCCGAGATTGGATCTATCTCTCTATTTCTCTCTGGTTCTGCGTTCTGTTCTGGCTCTGTTTCACCGTTTCGTATATATATGGAGATCCGTAACTCCGATTGGCCTGAAACCTTCGCCGTGATTTTTTTCCGAATATTAGCTTTCTTGCGGCAAAAGAAGAGCGTCAACCACATTACGGTGGGCTCACGAGGGTAGGGGCGTACTCTAGGGGGGGCGCCCCCTGCCTCGTGACCACCTCGGGCACTGGTTCGCGTTGATTTTCCTTCCGAATTTTCCATATTTTCAAAAAATAAGCTCCGTTCGTTTTTATCCCATTTGGACTCCGTTTGATATGGATATTCTGCGAAACCAAAAACATGCAACAGACAGGAACTGGCACTGGGCACTGGATCAATATGTTAGTCCCAAAAATAATATAAAAAGTTGCCAAAAAGTATATGAAAGTTGAATAATATTGGCATGGAACAATCAAAAATTATAGATACGACGGAGACGTATCAGTGTGCGATGTACAACATACAGTTCACTCGCATGAACCGTTTGCGATGAGGCGGAACAAAAGAAACGGGCAGCCTAATGGAGGTGTGTGCGATGTCCATCATATGGTTCACTCGGATGAACTCTTTGTGATTAGGGAACACAAAAGAAACGTTCAGCTAGATCAAGGTGTGTGCGATGTACGACATGCGGTTCACCCGGATGAATAGTTTGCGTTGAGACAAGAGAACAGAAATGGTTCAATATAACAAATACCATAAATATTGCAAGGTTCAAGTTCAAAGATTACAACGCCCAAATTCAAACATTGCAAGCTGCGTCATTTCTGAAAAGGGATCAGCCGCTGACAAGTCATGTAGGGTTTGACACAATAACTTCCAATTGCTTTGCCATATGCCCTTCCAATACAAAGTTTGGCATTTTTGGAGGCACTTCCATTCCGCAGTACCAGCCGCCTCTGATAATCATACCATTGGTCTTTCCTAATTAAATGTGTGTTCAACCTCAATACCCTTAGCACCTTTGCTCTGGCAAGAAAGAACATGGCGAGTGTAATCTCCGGTGGGGTCCCTCGGTAGGAGTTCAAAGTAATATTTGAGAGATGCAGATCTAGGCATTCGATGTGATTGTCATTATCAACATCTTCCACCGGTCCTAATATGCACTACAAAAGAAGAGAATGTGTTAGTGCCTACATGCAGTTTTGAACAGTGCTACACACCCATTTGGTTTGCAGGATTTGTAAAATGCACCAACGTGCCATCTTCGTTCTGCCATGATTAACATGGGCATTAATTTGATTACAATCTAGAAACATGTAGCCTTGTTCACAAGAGGTTAGATTGGATGAAAAATTCCCTAAGAAAACTAGTACAGATGAATCGAAAGGAGAAATGCTTATGGACGATTGTAACCATATGAATGAAGCAACCAATATGGGATGGGGGTATATGTCCTAAAATCCTCCAAAATTCCTTCAGAAATCGTAGTACATAGTCATTGTAAACTTGGGGAAAGGTGCAAAAAATTGAACTCCCTTATGGTTAACATTTAAAAAGAAAGGAACATCACCTCGATATACAGCTTCTTCAGGCACGAAAAGCATCTCAGGCAACTAAAAACTTGGTCCAGGTTGGGGACGACATATTCTAGTGCCAAGACCTTCACTGTGCCTAGAGTCTGGGTGAAGCTTCGCTGGATGACAGACGAACATACATATTCAAAACTAGTTATAACATTGATATCAAGAAGTAGATGTATATACGGCGATTGTTGTACCTGAAAGTTGTAGTATTTGACAGACGAGTAGCCCACCACTTTCAATTTCGGCACAGAAATGACATTGATTCTTGTTGGACCTTGTTGATCAACTACAAGTAATCCCTCAAGTGAAGATGTGTCCTGGATGACCATATTGTGGTCCACCTTTTGTGATCTCTTGTTGCAGCACCAGCAACACACATAAATAGTGCGGAGAGTCCTGGAGGTGATGTGCAAGGTACTCGACCAATTCATCGCTTGAAGACGAAGGAACTCGAGTGCAGTATAGCCGCGGAGCAGGCGCTCCATGTCATCCTTTGGGATGCAAACAACGACGAGGTTGAGGTGCTTCAGTCGTGGTAGAAAAAGAGCGGACGCGTCATTACGGAGGGGATGGCAGTTCATGAACTTGGCGAGGCGCAGCATGGGCGCAAAGCGGAGCACGGACGTTGGCAGAAAGCTCATATTACCATCATTATAACCTAGCTTCTCGAGCTAATCTATGGCGCGGGATCGTAAC
The DNA here is from genome assembly GCF_018294505.1 of Triticum aestivum. Lineage (NCBI taxonomy): Eukaryota > Viridiplantae > Streptophyta > Magnoliopsida > Poales > Poaceae > Triticum > Triticum aestivum. Next base: position 419,353,298 of record NC_057809.1, read on the forward strand.
CACTCGTCAAGCTTGGCTCGCTCCTTGCCATTGGAATGGAACTTGCCCGCGATAAGGCCTTTGATTGGGCCATGGTGACTGCCGAGGATCTGGGAGAACGCATCCAAGCTTTGGCGATAGCCATGGCAGAGCTTGTGGGCGTGGAGGAGGTCGACAGGGGTGCGGAGCCATAGGGTGCGCCACTGCCGGGAAACGGCGGCTGTCGAAGCCCGATTTCTGATTGGGAGGATGGATATGATGACTATCAACATATCACCGGGGAGGTTCTTTATGAAGTCTGGGTCTGTTGGAGTTGCTTGCGGTTCTTTCTCGACCCGCCTCCGCTTGTTGGCAGCCTTGTTCTCCACCTCGTCGACGGGGATGGGAACCTCTATCTCCATATTCACGCCATGCTCCGGTGCTTCAGCAGCCCCGACGTCGCCACTCCCTCCGATGGGGCGCTTCGGCGGCATCCTCGTACACTGACGACTTTGAGGACTTAGAGCGGCATCAAGGATGCAGGCGGAGGGAGAGGAATTGTGTGTGTGGCGAGGATGGGAGGTGCGGTCGCTCGGCGGCACCATTAATATAGACCAGTGGGAGCGAGGCGGGCGGCGGTCCAAGGCTGTCTCGCTTCTCGATGAGAACGACTGCTTAATCTCTAGTATGAATGAAATCTATGCTTAATTACTGAATTTTAGTTGCAAAAAATAGATGGTGATATTGATTTTTGGCTGCATATTTTTACAAATCGCAGTGTCTCTTGGCTTAGCGCCGAAGTCTGGCTTTAGTTTGCATACCGTAATCTGAATCATTTGCGTTGAAGAGATGCATAGATCCTGCGTTGAACAACTTGTACACTTCCCGGTGAGCCTGCACACCGGACTGCGCTCACACGCCTCCTATTCAGTCAAGCAGCTATCCACACGGCACCTCCTATAGCCATTAAAACCAAGTCACGTGGCATCACATGAATGGTTAACCGAATGCACACGGTTTGAATTATATAAACGTTTCAGATATTAAAGTGGCAGCTATTTTTTTTTCCAAAAATGCCTTTGTTGGCTGTCATTATTCGAGTGCGCCTTCTCTCAAAATGGACATGAAAAATATCACAGCATGTCGGGTGCCCTTCCATGATAGCATGCCAAGTTTCATGAATTTCAGACGAGTTTTGGATTTACTAGAATTTAAGAACCAGGCATCTCAATGTTTTGCCGGCAATCAACGGTGCCCTGGTGTTTGAAATTCATTCCCATTTCTCGCATGGGACCTAAGCATGCACCCAAGGACACAAATTTGTTTTTTCAACCAATTTATATGCATAGGAGCATGCACATGTAGTTCAAATTTGAATTATGCACATAAATGCAATGAAAACTCAGATAATGCATAAAAATGTCCAAACGAACCCAGAAAAATCACAAAAATTCACATAACACTCCCGTTGTTCTAATTGACACGAGAAAAAAACTTGAAAGCAATAAGAGGCAATGGATATTGTTTCGTCCCCAAAGGTGGGACGTTCCCTACCGAAAACCATCATGCTTGTTATGAGAAGCTCCGGTTTGTGAGAAGCATATACCCAAACCTGCCCCAAATGGGACAAAATTTGTACCACGACATGTTGATGCCGCTCCACAATAGCATGCCAAGTTTCATGAATTTCAAACGAGTTTTGGATTTACTAGAATTTAAAAACCAGGCATCTCAATGTTTTGCTGGCAATCAACGGTGCCATGGTGTTTGAAATTCATTCCCATTTCTTACATGGGACCTAAGCATGCACCCAAGGACATAGATTTGATTTTTTAACCAATTTATATGCATTGGAGCAAGCACATGTAGTTAAAATTTGAATTATGCACATAAATGCATTGAAAACTCGGTTAATGCATAAAAATGTCCAAACGAACCCTGAAAATCACAAAAATTCACACAATACTCCTATTGTTCTATGCTCACATGAGAAAAAAAACTTGAAAGCAATAAGAGGCAATGGATATCGTTTCGTCCCCAAAGGTGGGACGTTCCCTACCGAAAACCATCATGCTTGTTGTGAGAAGCTCCGGTTTGTGAGAAGCATATACCCAAACCTGCCCCAAATGGGACAAAATTTGTACCACGGCATGTTGATGCCGCTCCATGATAGCATGCCAAGTTTCATGAATTTTAGACGAGTTTTGGATTTACTAGAATTTAAAAACCAGGCATCTCAATTTTTTGCCGGCAATCAATGATGCCATGGTGTATGAAATTCATTCCCATTTCTTGCGTGGGACCTATGCATGCACCCAAGGACAAAGATTTGATTTTTCAACCAATTTATATGCACTGTAGCATGCGCATGTAGTTCCAATTTGAATTATGCACATAAATGCATTGAAAACTCACTTAATGCATAAAAATGCCCAAACGAACCCTGAAAAATCACAAAAATTCACACAACACTCCTGTTGTTCAATGTTGACACGAGAAAAAAACTTGAAAGCAATAAGAGGCAATGGATATCGTTTCGTCCCCAAAGGTGGGAGGTTCCCTACCGAAAACGATCACGCTTGTTGTGAGAAGCTCCGGTTTGTGAGAAGCGTATACCCAAACCTGCCCCAAATGGGACAAAATTTGTTCCACGGCATGTTGATGTTGCTCCATGATAGCATGTCATGTTTCATGAATTTCAGATGAGTTTTGGATTTACTAGAATTTAAAAACGAGGCATCTTAATATTTTGCCGGGAATCAACAGTGCCCTGGTGTTTGAAATTCATTCCCATTTCTTGCATGGGAACCAAGCATGCACCCAAGGACATATATTTGATTTTTCAACCAATTTATATGCACTGGAGCATGCACATGTAGTTCAAATTTGAATTATGCACATGAATGCATTGAAAATTTAGTTAATGCATAAAAATGTCCAAACGAACCCCCAAAAATCACAAAAATTCACACAACACTCCTGTTGTTCTATGTTCACACGAGAAAAAAAACTTGAAAGCAATAAGAGGCAATGGATATCGTTTCGTCCCCAAAGGTGGGATGTTCCCTACTGAAAACCATCATGCTTGTTGTGAGAAGCTTCGGTTTGTGAGAAGCATATACCCAAACCTTCCCCAAATGGGACAAAATTTGTACCACGGCATGTTGATGCCGCTCCATGATAGCATGCCAAGTTTCATGAATTTCAGATGAGTTTTGGATTTACTAGAATTTAAAAACCAGGCATCTCAATGTTTTGTCGGCAATCAACGGTGCCATGGTGTTTGAAATTCATTCCCATTTCTTGCATGGGACCTATGCATGCACCCAAGGACAAAGATTTGAATTTTGAACCAATTTATATGCACTGGAGCATGCACAAGTAGTTCAAATTTGACTTATGCACATAAATGCATTGAAAACTCACTTAATGCATAAAAATGTCCAAACGAACCCCGAAAAATCACAAAAATTCACACAACACTCTTGTTGTTCTATGTTCACACGAGAAAAAAAACTTGAAAGCAATAAGAGGCAATGGATATCGTTTCATCCCCAAAGGTGGGACATTCCTTTCCGAAAACCATCATGCTTGTTGTGAGAAGCTCCGGTTTGTGAGAAGCATATACCCAAACTAGCCCCAAATGGGACAAAATTTGTATCAAGGCATGTTGATGCCGCTCCATGATAGCATGCCAAGTTTCATGAATTTCAGACGAGTTTTGGATTTACTAGAATTTGAAAACCAGGCATCTCAATGTTTTGCCTGTAATCAACGGTGCCATGGTGTTTGAAATTCATACCCATTTCTTGCATGGGGCCTAAGCATGCACCTAAGTACAAATATTCGATTTTTCAACCAATTTTTATGCACTGCAGCATGCACATGTAGTTCAAATTTTAATTATGCACATAAATGCATTGACAACTCACTTAATGCATAAAATGTCCAAACAAACCCCAAAAAATCACACAACACTCCTGTTGTTCTATGTTGACATGAGAAAAAAACTTTAAAGCAATAAGAGGCAATGTATATCATTTCGTCCCCAAAGGTGGGACGTTCCCAATTGAAAACCATCATGCATGTTGTGAGAAGCTCCGGTTTGTGAGAAGCATATACCCAAACCTACCCCAAATGGGACAAAATATGTACCACGGCATGTTGATGCCGCTCCATGAAAGCATGCCAAGTTTCATGAATTTCAAACAAGTTTTGGATTTACTAGAATTTAAAAACCAGACATCTCAATGTTTTGACGGCAATCAACGGTACCATGGTATTTGAAATTCATTCCCATTTCTTGCATGGGACCTAAGCATGCACCCAAGGGCAAAGATTTGATTTTTCAACCAATTTATATGCACTGGTGTATGTGCATGTAGTTCAAATTTGAATTATGCACATAAATGCATTGAAAACTCACTCAATGCATAAAAATGTCCAAACGAACCCCGAAAAATCAAAAAACTCACACAACACTCTTGTTGTTCTCTGTTGACATGAGAAAAAAACTTGAAAGCAATAAGAGGCAATGGATATCGTTTTGTCCCCAAAGGTGGGACGTTCCCTATCGAAAACCATCATGCTTGTGGTGAGAAGCTCCGGTTTGTGAGAAGCATATACCCAAACCTGCCCCAAATGGGACAAAATTTGTACCACGGTATGTCGATGCTGCTCCATGATAGCATGCCAAGTTTCATGAATTTAAGACGAGATTTGGATTTACTAGAATTTAAAAACCAGGCATCTCAATGTTTTGCCGGCAATCAACGGTGCCATGGTGTTTGAAATTCATTCCCATTTCTTGCATGGGACCTAAGCATGCACCCAAGGACAAAGATTTGATTTTTCAACCAATTTATATGCACTGTAGCATGCGCATGTAGTTCAAATTTGAATTATGCACATAATTGCATTGAAAACTCACTTAATGCATAAAAATGTCCAAATGAACCCCGAAAAATAACAAAAATTCACACAACACTCTAGTTGTTCTATGTTGACACGAGAAAAACACTTGAAAGCAATAAGAGACAATGGATATCGTTTCGTCCCCAAAGGTGGGACGTTCCCTTCCGAAAACTGTCATGCTTGTTGTGAGAAGCTCCGGTTTGTGAGAAGCGTCTTCCCAAACCTGCCCCAAATGGGACAAAATTTGTACCACAGCATGTTGATGTCGCTCCATGTTAGCATGCCATGTTTCATGAATTTCAAACCAGTTTTGGATTTACTAGAATTTAAAAACCAGGCATCTCAATATTTTGCCGGCAATCAACGGTGCCCTGGTGTTTGAAATTCATTCCCATTTCTTGCATGGGACCTAAGGATGCACCCAAGGACACATATTTGTTTTTCAACCAATTTATATGCACTGGAGCATGCATATGTAGTTCAAATTTGAATTATGCACATAAATGCATTGAAAACTCAGTTAATGCATAAAAATGTCCAAACGAACCCCAAAAAATCACAAAAAATCGCACAACACTTATGTTGTTCTAAGTTGACACGAGAAAAAATTGAAAGCATTAAGAGGCAATGGATATCATTTTGTCCTCAAAGGTGGGACGTTCCCTACTGAAAACCATCATGCTTGTTGTGAGAAGCTCCGGTTTGTGAGAAGCATATACCCAAACCTGCCCCAAATGGGACAAAATTTGTACCACGACATGTTGATTCCGCTCCATGATAGCATGCCAAGTTTCATGAAATTCAGACGAGTTTTGGATTTACTAGAATCTAAAAACCAGGCATCTCAATGTTTTGCCGGCAATCAACGGTGCCATGGTGTTTGAAATTCATTCCCATTTCTTGCTTGGGACCTAAGCATGCACGCAAGGATAAAGATTTGAATTTTCAACCAATTTATATGCACTGGAGCATGCGCTTGTAGTTCAAATTTGACTTATGCACATAAATGCATTGAAAACTCACTTAATGCATAAAAATGTTCAAACAAATCCCGAAAAATCACAAAATTTCACACAACACTCTTGTTGTTCTATGTCCACACGAGAAAAAAAACTTGAAAGCAATAAGAGGCAATGGATATCGTTTCGTCCCCAAAGGTGGGACGTTCCCTACCGAAAACCATCATGCTTGTTGTGAGAAGCTCTAGTTTGTGAGAAGCATATACCCAAACCTGCCCCAAATGGGACAAAATTTGTACCACGACATGTTGATGCCGCTCCATGGTAGCATGCCAATTTCATGAATTTCAGACGAGTTTTGGATTTACTAGAATTTAAAAACCAGGCATCTCAATGTTTTGCCGGCAATCAACGGTGCCATGGTGTTTGAAATTCATTCCCATTTCTTGCATGGGACCTAAGCATGCACCCAAGAACAAAGATTTTATTTTTCAACCAATTTATATGCACTGGAGCATGCGCATGTAGTTCAAATTTGAATTATGCACATAAATGCATTGAAAACTCAATTAATGCGTAAAAATGTCCAAACGAACCCCAAAAAGTTACAAAAATTCACACAACACTCCTGTTGTTCTATGTTGACATGAGAAAAAAACTTGAAAGCAATAAGAGGCAATGTATATCGTTTCATCCGCAAAGGTGGGACATTCCCTATCGAAAACCATTATGCTTGTTGTGAGAAGTTTGGGTTTGTGAGAAGCATCTACCCAAACCTGCCCCAAATGGGGCAAAATTTGTACCACAGCATGTTGATGCCGCTCCATGATAGCATGCCAAGTTTCATGAATTTCAGACGAGTTTTGGATTTACTAGAATTTAAAAACCAGGCATTTCAATGTTTTGCCGGCAATCAACGGTGCCATGGTGTTTGAAATTCATTCCCAATTCTTGCATGGGACCTAAGCATGCACCCAAGGGCAAAGATTTGATTTTTCAACCAATTTATATGCACTGGAGCATGCGCATGTAGTTCAAATTTGAATTATGCATATAAATGCATTGAAAACTCACTTAATGCATAAAAATGTCCAAATGAACCCCGAAAAATCACAAAAATTCACACAACAGTCTTGTTGTTCTATGTTGACACGACAAAAAAAACTTGAAAGGAATAAGAGGCAATGGATATCGTTTCGTCCCCAAAGGTGGGACGTTCCCTATCGAAAACCATCATGCTTGTTGTGAGAAGCTCCGGTCTATGAGAAGCATATACCCAAACCTGCCCCAAATGGGACAAAATTTGTACTGCGACATGCTGATGCCGCTCCATGATAGCATGCCAAGTTTCATGAATTTCAGACGAGTTTTGGATTTACTAGAATTTAAAAACCAGGCATCTCATTGTTTTGCCGGCAATCAATGGTGCCATGGTGTTTGAAATTCATTCCCATTTCTTGCATGAGACCTAAGCATGCACCCAAGGACAAATGATTTTTCAACCAATTTATATGCACTGGAGCATGCGCATGTAGTTTAGATTTGAATTATGCACATAAATGCATTGAAAACTCACTTAATGCATAAAAATGTCCAAACGAACCCTGAATAATTCCAATTCTTTTATGATCACTGCAGATAAAAGGTCTAGCAATTCAAACACCGTCCATGGCCGCTTTGACCCCATTATGTAATTCAAATCAAGACCAAAAATGAAGTAGATCCCACATAGTTTATTATAACCAACCGTGTGAGATGCAACACAAAATATCTTCGGACCGTGTCTGATGACACTTTGCGCGACAGTTTTTTTGTCTGAAGCGATTCCAAATTTTCGGCTTCCGTGGAAATATCTACCTCCCCGCCCCTCCCCCTTACCAAAAGCCACATTTCCCCCCTTTTCGCCTTCCTTCCCAATTTGAAACCTTCACTCCTTGCTTGCAGCGCCGCCGCCTCCTCGTCGGCGACCCTCCTTCACGCTGCTCGGCCTCACCTATCTAGGCAGGTAATCCACACCCGACCCCCATCCTCATCCTCCTTCCACATCCCACATGCCCCGACTGCGGGCGCGAGTGCGACACCTCCCACCAAAATACCCCTCCACCAAATAAGCGCCGGCCTAAGACACGACGCACGCAGTATAGCCAGGACCTCAAGGAGAATTTGGCAACGGAGAAGCAAATCGCGGCCACACGCGCGGATGTGGTCACGATGGCTGCCATTCGTGCCGACCCCCAGATCTTGGAGGAGCACCTCGCCGTCGAGGCCACCGTTGACGCCTTGTGCGCCGACGCCGCGATGGGGTTGGCTGCTTTAAAAGATAGTTTGTGGCATTTTCTCGAGGCCACCGTTGGTGCCTTTAACGAAGACTACACGGTGTTTTCTCAGCGTGGACGTGCTTACCTCATCTCGAGAGCCAGCAGGTTGGTGCCCAGAGCGGCTCAGGCAACTCACCACTACAACAAGGGCACCCATGATGCGGAGGCCTCGCCCTCTTCCATGTCCAAGGAGCCAATCATCATCGATATCTCCGACAATGAGGAGTAGCTTGTCTTATTAGCTCACTATAAGGACCCATGTTTAGTTTGCTAGCTACTGACTTTCCTTAACAAATTCTAGTGAATTGTGCTATCTACTTTTACCATGTGGTGTTCAATTAACTTCTTGGCTCAATTATGCAAATGTGATGTTCAATTCTTCAGGGTGCAATGTTTCCAAGTTGTTAAGCATGCTTGGTTTGGCTAACTTCCTAATCTTCTATTAGGAGTATGTTATATTGTTCAATTGGTGTTTACTTAACTTCTTGGTTCATTTGTTGTGGCTTGGTTCACTTGTTGTGGTGTTTAGTTAACTGCTTGGTTCAATTCTGCAATGCGATGTTCAATTGTTGTGGCTGCATTCTGTTATTGTATACCATGTGAGGAATAAATCAAATTTGGCTATACTAAATACATGGGAAACAAATAAAATTGATATATTTCCAAGTTGTTAAGCATGCTTGGTTTGGTTAAGTGTCTGATCTTCTTTTAGGAGTATGTTATATTGTGCAATGTGGTGCTCAGTTAACGTTTGGTTCATTTGTTGTGGTGTTTAGTTAACTGCTTGGTTCAATTCTGCAATGCGATGTTCAATTGCTGTGGCTATATTCTGTTATTGTATACCATCTGAGGAATAAATCGAATTTGGTTGCACTTAATACATGAGAAACATATACAAGTGCTATATTTCCTAGTTCTTAATCATGCTTGGTTTTGATAAATGGGGTTTCCATGTGGCTTGAATTAATCTGATGAATCTGCAACGTGCTTATTTATCATCAACATATTTTACTAATAGCATGTGAACCCTTACTTAACCTGATGACTAACTACCTTATATGTGTTGCAGGGAAGCACTAAGGTTTACAAGATGGTACTAACTATTATACCTTGCCTTTTTGTATTCCTTTGCCCCATTTCCAATATAGAGAAGATATTTATGCACATCCTTGTTTTCAGGCTTCACTGATGATTACCTCTCAAACCACCTCTGTGGTCAGGAGGCGAGGAAAGTTTTCAAACAACACGCACGGTTCAATTGAAGTGTTGCTGAAGAGGTCGAAGGATGGACGGTCACTCATCCACATGCACTGGCCTAAAGTTGCAAAGACCTTCAACATGAATGAAGGCTCAATATTCGCCTTTCGCTTCAGCTGTTTTCCAGATGAGATGCATCTCTCTTTGTACCATCTATGATGCTAATTTCGAAAGGTTCTAGATGTTGCATGTGAAACTTGCTGCTAGTGCAGTTGTGTAATGGGGTAGCTGTGTGTTGAAGCTATATCATATTGTACTCTGATGTATTTCAATTATGAAATCGTGCTTCCTTAATATGGAAATGGAATATATTATGTGCTTAATATGAATGTCAATTAGATTAGTAAATGGATTATTAATAATAGGGAAATTAGCCTGCTAATTGGCCAATTAGCTTGCTAATTAGGTTTTGCTATTGCAAATGGTTGTTGAAAAAAGACCGTGGGCGATGACCTCAGGCAACGCACATAGTTTCTAGGAATAAACCATGTTGGATCAATGAACAATCACACACGACATTATCTTCGAAACTGTTTGCGTTACGGCACCTTGCGCAAATGTTTTCCTTGTATTGACTGTGTGGGATGTATACATCCGAACGAAAACGTTTAGTGGTGACTGACTATGAGGGATGTACTTACGACCGGAAATGATTTTGCGTGTATAATTGTATTTTTTAGCACCACTATACGTATTTCTGTATTTGAGTGCTCGCCGGTCGCACACGACCTCATTTTGCCGAGCGTGTGTGCCAGGAGGGCATATCCCCAACGGTTTCTGGGTCACGTGGGAAGGACCCTGCTACCTCTTGAGCACTTGCGTTGGTTTTCCCTTGAAGAGGGAAGGGTGGTGCAGCAAAGTAGCGTAAGTATTTCTCTCAGTTTTTGAGAACCAAGGTATCAATCCACTAGGAGGCCACGCACGAGTCCCTCGCACCTACACAAACAAATAAATCCTCGCAACCAATGCGATAAGGGGTTGTCAATCCCTAGACGGTCACTTACAAGAGTGAGATCTGATAGATATGTTAAGATAATATTTTTGGTATTTTTATGATAAAGATGCAAAGTAAAATAAAAGGCAATAAAAATAACTAAGTATTGGAAGATTAATATGATGGAAGATAGACTTGGGGGCCATAGGTTTCACTAGTGGCTTCTCTCGAGAGCATAAGTATTCACGGTGGGCAAACAAATTACTGTTGAGCAATTGATAGAATTGAGCATAGTTATGAGAATATATAGGTATGATCATGTATATAGGCATCATGTCCGAGACAAGTAGACCGACTCCTGCCTGCATCTACTACTATTACTCCACACGTCGACCACTATCCAGCATGCATCTAGAGTATTAAGTTCAAGAGAACAAAGTAACACTTTAAGCAAGATGACATGATGTAGAGGGATAAAGTCATGCAATATGAAATAAACCCCATCTTGTTATCCTCGATGGCAACTATACAATACGTGCCTTGCTGCCCCTACTATCACTGGGAAAGGACACCGCAAGATTGAACCCAAAGCTAAGCACTTCTCCCATTGGAAGAAAGATCAATCTAGTAGGCCAATCCAAACTGATAATTCGAAGAGACTTGCAAAGATAACCAATCATACATAAAAGAATTCAAAGAAGATTCAAATATTGTTCATAGATAAACTTAATCATAAACCCACAATTCATCGGTCTCAACAAACACACTGCAAAAGAAGATTACATCGAATAGATCTCCACAAGAGAGGGGGAGAACTTTGTATTGAGATCCAAAAAGAGAGAAGAAGCCATCTAGCTAATAACTATGGACCTATAGATCTGAGGTAAACTACTCACACTTCATCGGAGATGCTATGGTGTTGATGTAGAAGCCCTCCATGATCGATGCCCCCTCCGGCGGAGCTCCGGAACAGGCCCCTAGATGGGATCTCATGGATACAGAAAGTTACGGCGGTGGAATTAGGGTTTCGGCTCCGTATCTGGTAGTTTGGGGGTACGTAGGTATATATAGGAGGAAGGAGTACACCGGTGGAGCAACAGGGGGCCCACAAGGGTGGAGGGCGTGCCTGGGGGGAGGGGGGTAGGCGCGCCCCCTACCTCGTGGCCTCCTGGTTGATGTCTTGACGTAGGGTCCAAGTGCTCTAGATCATGTTCGTTCTGAAAATCACGTTCCCAAAGGTTTCATTCCGTTTGGACTCCGTTTGATATTATTTTTCCGCGAAACCCTAAAATAGGCAAAAAAATAGCAATTCTGGGTTGGGCCTCCGGTTAATAGGTTAGTCCCCAAAATAATATAAAAGTGTATAATAAAGCCCAATAATGTCCAAAACAGAATATAATATAACATGGAACAATCAAAAATTATAGATACATTGGAGACGTATCAGACCCACTATTGCCCACACTCACTTGGCGACAGTTTTGAATGTCATCACAGAAAGGGGTTAAAAACCATTTGTTTAGGACTGACGCGCACCAGTGATCATAGCAACGAGCAGGGAGAGTGTGTCCACATACCCTCGTAGACCGAAAGCGGAAGCGTTTAGTAACGCGGTTGATGTAGTCGAACGTCTTCGCGATCCAACCGATCCAAGTACCGAACGTACGACACCTCTGTGATCAGCACACATTCAGCTTAGTGACGTCCCTCGAAGTCTTGATCCAGTTGAATCCGAGGGAGAGTTCCGTCAGCACGACGGCGTGGTGAAGGTGATGATGAAGTTACCGGCGCAGGGCTTCGCCTAAGCACTACGATGATATGACCGAGGTGTGTAACTATGGAGGGGGACCGCACACGGCTAAGAGATCGTCTGTTGTGCTATTGGGGTGCCCTTGGGCACGTATATAAAGGAGGGAAGGAGAGAGGAGGACGGTCAGGTTGGGCGCGCCAAGGGGGGAGTCCTACTTGGTCTCCTAGTCCAAGTAGGATTCGCCCCCCCCCCTTTTCCTTTCTTCCTCCGGAGGGAAAGGGAAGGGAGAGAGAGGGAGAAGGAAAGAGGGGGCCGGCCCCCTCCCATAGTACAATTCGGTTTGGGCGAGGGGAGGGCGTGCCCCTCTCTTGTGGCCCTTTCTCCTCTCCTCCAATAAGGCCCACTAGGCCCAATACTTCTTCCAGGGGGTACCGGTAACCTCCCAGTACTCCGGAAAAATGCCTTAACCACTCGGAGCCATTCCAATGTCCAAATGCATGATGTCTACTACACAACCTTATCCTTGTAGACGTTGTTGGGCCTCCAAGTGTAGAGGTTTGTAGGACAGTACCAAATTTCCCGCAAGTGGATGACCTAAGGTTTATCAATTCGTGGGAGGCGTAGGATGAAGATGGTCTCTCTCAAGCAACCCTGCAACCAAATAACAAAGGGTCTCTTGTGTCCCCAACACACCCAATACAATAGTAAATTTTATAGGTGCACTAGTTCGGCGAAGAGATGGTGATACACGTGCAATATGGATGGTAGATATAGGTTTTTGTAATCTGAAAATATAAAAACAGCAAGGTAACTAATGATAAAAGTGAGCACAAACGGTATTGCAATGCGTTGAAACAAGGCCTAGGTTTCATACTTTCACTAGTGCAAGTTCCCTCAACAATAATAACATAGTTGGATCACATAACTATCCCTCAACATGCAACAAAGAGTCACTCCAAAGTCACTAATAGCAGAGAACAAACGAAGAGATTATGGTAGGGTACGAAACCACCTCAAAAGTTATCCTTTCCAATCAATCCGTTGGGCTATTCCTATAAGTGTCACAAACAGCCCTAGAGTTTGTACTAGAATAACACCTTAAGACACAAATCAACCAAAACCCTAATGTCACCTAGATACTCCAATGTCACCTCAAGTATCCGTGTGTATGATTATACGATATGCATCACACAATCTCAGATTCATCTATTCAACCAACACATAGGACCTCAAAGAGTGCCCCAAAGCTTCTACCGGAGAGTCAAGACGAAAACGTGTGCCAACCCCTATGCATAGATTCCCAAGGTCACGGAACCTGCAAGTTGAGCACCAAAACACACATCAAGTGGATCATAGAATACCCCATTGTCACCACAGGTATCCCACGCAAGACATACATCAAGTGTTCTCAAATCCTTAAAGACTCAATCCGATAAGATAACTTCAAAGGGAAAACTCAATCCATTACAAGAGAGTAGAGGGGGAGAAACATCATAAGATCCAACTATAATAGCAAAGCTCGCGATACATCAAGATCATACCACCTCAGCACCGAGGGATAACTACTCCCTCCTCGTCATGGAGAGCACCGGGATGATGAAGATGGCCACCGAAGAGGGATTTCCCCCTCCAGCAGGGTGCTAGAATGGGTCTAGATTTGTTTTCGGTGGCTAGAGAGGCTTCTGGCGGCGGAACTCCCGATCTATTGTGCTCCCCGGAGTTTTTAGGGTATATGGGTATATATGGGAGGAAGAAGTACGTCGGTGGACCTCCGGGCTGTCCGTGAGGCAGGGGGCGCGCCTAGGGGGTGGACGTTCCCCCCACCCTCGTGGGCAGCCCGGGACTCTCCTGGTCCAACTCCGATACTCCGTGGGCTTCTTCTAGTCCAAAAATAAGTTCCGTGAAGTTTCAGGTCAATTGGACTCCGTTTGATTTTCCTTTCCTGTGATACTCTAAAACAAGGGAAAAACAGAAACTGGCACTGGGCTCTGGGTTAATAGGTTAGGCCCAAAAATAATATAAAAGTGTCTAATAAAGCCCATAAACATTCAAAACAGATAATATAATAGCATGAAACAATAAAAAATTATAGATACGTTGGAGACGTATCAGCATCCCCAAGCTTAATTCCTGCTCGTCCTCGAGTAGGTAAATGATAAAAACAGAATTTTTGATGTGGAATGCTACCTAACATATTTCTCTAAGTGATTCTTCTTTATTGTGGCAAGAATATTCAGATCCATAAGATTCAAGACAAAAGTTTAATATTGGCATAGAAATAATAATACTTTAAGCATACTAACTAAGCAATTATGTCTCTTCAAAATAACATGGCTAAAGAAAGTTATCCCTATAAAATCATATAGTCTGGCTATGCTCCATCTTCACCACACAACATATTCAAATCGTGAACAACCCCGATGACAAGCCAAGCAAATGTTTCATACTTTTCATGTTCTCAAACTTTTTCAATCTTCACGCAATATATGAGCGTGAGCCATGGACATATCACTATAGGTGGAATAGAATGGTGTTTGTGGAGAAGACAAAAAGGAGAAGATAGTCTCACATCAACTAGGCGTATCAATGGGCTATGGAGATGCCTATTAATTAATAGATATCAATGTGAGTGAGTAGGGATCGCCATGCAATAGATGCACTAGAGCTATAAATGTATGAAAGCTCAACAAAAGAAACTAAGTGGGTGTGCATCCAACTTGCTTGCTCACGAAGACCTAGGGCACTTGAGGAGGCCCATTGTTGGAATATACAAGCCAAGTTCTATAATGAAAATTTCCCACTAGTATATGAAAGTGACATCATAGGAGACTCTCTATCATGAAGATCATGATGCTACTTTGAAGCACAAGTGTGGAAAAAGGATAGTAGCATTGCCCCTTTTTATTTTCTTCTTTTTTGGGCCTTCCTTCTTTTTTTATTTGGCCTTTCTCTTTTTTGGGACAATGCTCTATTATTGATGATCATCACACTTCTATTTATTTACAACTGAAAGATTACAACTCGATACTAGAACATAGTATGACTCTATATGAATGCCTCTGGCGGTGTACCGGGATGTGCAATGATGCATGAGTGACATGTATGGAAGAATTATGAACGATGGCTTTGCCACAAATACAATGTCAACTACATGATCATGCAAAGCAATATGACAATGATGGAGCGTGTCATAGTAAACGGAATGATGGAAAGTTGCATGGCAATATATCTCGGAATGGCTATGGAAATGCCATGATAGGTAGGTATGGCGGCTGTTTTGAGGAAGGTATATGGTGGGTTTATGATACCGGCGAAAGGTGCGCGGTATTAGAGAGGGTAGCAATGGTGGAAGGGTGAGAGTGTGTATAATCCATGGACTCAACATTAGTCATAAAGAACTCACATACTTATTGCAAAAATCTATTAGTTATCGAAACAAAGTACTACGTGCATGCTCCTAGGGGGATAGATTGGTAGGAAAAGACCATCGCTCGTCCCCGACCGCCACTCATAAGGAAGACAATCAATAAATAAATCATGCTCCATCTTCGTCACATAACGATTCACCATACGTGCATGCTACGGGAATCACAAACTTCAGCACAAGTATTTCTCAAATTCACAACTACTCAACTAGCATGACTCTAATATCACCATCTCCATATCTCAAAACAATCATCAAGTGTCAAACTTCTCATAGTATTCAATGCACTTTATATGAAGGTTTTTATTATAACCATCTTGGATGCCCATCATATTAGGACCAAATTCATAACCAAAGCAAATTACCATGCTGTTTAGGACTCTAAAAATAATATAAGTGATGCATGAGAGTTCATCTATTTCTATAAAATAAAACCACCACCGTGCTCTAAAAAGATATAAGTGAAGCACTAGAGCAAATGACAAACTACTCCAAAAGATATAAGTGAAGCTCAATGAGTAGTCGAATAATTATGCAACTATGTGAAGACTCTCTAACATTTAATAATTTCATATCTTGGTATTTTATTCAAGCAACAAGCAAAGCTAAATAAACTAAAAGGACGCTCCAAGCAAAACACATATCATGTGGTAAATAAAAATATAGCTCCAAGCAAAGTTACCGATGAACGGAGACGAAAGAGGGGATGCCTTCCAGGGAATCCCCAAGCTTAGGCTCTTGGTTGTGCTTGAATATTACCTTGGGGTGCCTTGGGCATCCCCAAGCTTAGGCTCTTGCCACTCCTTATTCCATAGTCCATCGAATCTTTACCCAAAACTTGAAAACTTCACAACACGAAACTTAACAGAAAACTTGTAAGCTCCGTTAGCGAAAGAAAAACAAAACACCATTTCAAGGTACTGTAATTAACTCATTCTTTATTTATATTGGTGTTAAACCTACTGTATTCCAACTTATCTATGGTTTATAAACTCTTTTACTAGCCATAGATTCATCAAAATAAGCAAACAACACATGAAAAACAGAATCTGTCAAAAACAGAACAGTCTGTAGTAATATGTAACTAACACAAACTTCTGGAACCCCAAAAATTCTAAAATAAATTTCTGGACGTGAGTAATTTATCTATTAATCATCTGCAAAAAGAATTAACTAAATAGCACTCTCCAATAAAAACGGCAGCAATTCTCGTGAGCGCTAAAGTTTCTGTTTTTTACAGCAAGATCAACAAGACTTTCCCCAAGTCTTCCCAACGGTTCTACTTGGCAAAAACACTAATTAAAACATAAAAAATCAATCATAACAGAGGCTATATAAATTATGTATTACTAAATAGGATCAAAAATCAAGGAACAAAAATGAAGTTGGGTTGCCTCCCAACAAGTGCTATCGTTTAACGCCCCTAGCTAGGCATGATGATTTCAATGATGCTCACATAAAAGATAAGAATTGAAATATAAAGAGAGCATCTTGAAGAATATGACTAGAACATTTAAGTCTAACCCACTTCCTATGCATAGGTATTTTGTGAGCAAACAACTTATGGGAGCAATAATCAACTAGCATAGGAAGGTAAAACAAGCATAACTTTAAAACTTTAAGCACATAGAGAGGGAACTTGATATTATTGCAATTCCTAAAAGCATATATTCCTCCCTCATAATAATTTTCAGTAGCATCATGGATGAATTCAACAATATAACTAGCATCGAAAGCACTATTTTCATGATGCACAAGCATACAATTTTTATTACTCTCCACACAAGCAAATTTCTTCTCAGGAATAGTAGTGTGAGAAAACTTAACAAAATAACTACCATGTGAGGTATAATCCAATTTAAAACTAAAATCATGATGAGAAGTTTCATGTATATCATTATTATTTATAGCATACAAGTCATCACAATAATCATCATAGATAGCAACTTTGTTCTCATAATCAATTGGAACCTCTTCCGAAATAGTGGATTCATCACAAAATAAAGTCATGACCTCTCCAAACCCACTTTCATCAATATAATCATCATAAATAGGAGGCATTCTTTCATCATAATAAATTTGCTCATCAAAACTTGGAGCACAAAAAATATCATCTACATCAAACATAGCTTCCCCAAGCTTGTGGCTTTGCATATCATTAGCATCATGGATATTCAAGGAATTCATACTAACAACATTGCAATCATGCTCATGATTCAAATATTTAGTGCCAAACATTCTAATGAATTATTCCTCTAGCACTTGAGCACAATTATCGGAATCCTTATTTTCATGATAGATATTAAAAAGATGAAGCATATGTGGTAACCTTAATTCCATTTTTGTAGTTTTCTTTTATAGACTAAACTAGTGATAAAACAAGAAACAAAAAGATTCGATTGCAAGATCTAAAGATATACCTTCAAGCGCTAACCTCACCGGCAACGGCGCCAGAAAAGAGCTTGATGTCTACTACACAACCTTCTCCTTGTAGACATTGTTGGGCCTCCAAGTGCAGAGGTTTGTAGGACAGTAGCAAATTTCCCTCAAGTGGATGACCTAAGATTTATCAATCCGTGGGAGGCGTAGGATGAAGATGGTCTCTCTCAAGCAACCTTGCAACCAAAGAACAAAGAGTCTCTTGTGTCCCCAACACACCCAATATAATGGTAAATTGTATAGGTGCACTAGTTCGGCGAAGAGATGGTGATACACGTGAAATATGGATGGTAGATATAGGTTTTTGTAATCTGAAAATATAAAAACAGCAAGGTAACTAATGATAAAAGTGAGCACAAACGGTATTGCAATGCGTTGAAACAAGGCATGGGGTTCATAATTTCACCAGTGCAAGTTCCCTCAACAATAATAACATAGTTGGATCACATAACTATCCCTCAACATGCAACAAAGAGTCACTCCAAACTCACTAATAGCGGAGAACAAACGAAGAGATTATGGTAGGGTACGAAACCACCTCAAAGTTATCATTTCCAATCAATCCATTAGGCTATTCCTATAAGTGTCACAAATAGCCCTAGAGTTTGTACTAGAATAACACCTTAAGACACAAATCAACCAAAACCCTAATGTCACCTAGATACTCCAATGTCACCTCAAGTATCCGTGGGTATGATTATACGATATGCATCACACAATCTCAGATTGATCTATTCAACCAACACATAGGACCTCAAAAAGTGCCCCAAAGCTTCTACTGGAGAGTCAAGACGAAAACGTGTGCCAACCCCTATGCATAGATTCCCAAGGTCATGAAACCCGCAAGTTGATCACGAAAACATACATCAAGTGGATCATAGAATACCCCATTGTCACCACAGGTATCGCACGCAAGACATACATCAAGTGTTCTCAAATCCTTAAAGACTCAATCCGATAAGATAACTTCAAAAGGAAAACTCAATCCATTACAAGAGAGTAGAGGGGGAGAAACATCATAAGATCCAACTATAATAGCAAAGCTCGCGATACATCAAGATCGTACCACCTCAAGAACATGAGAGAGAGAGATCAAACACATAGCTACTTGTACATACCCTCAGCCCCGAGGGAGGACTACTCCCTCCTCATCATGGAGAACACCGGGATGATGAAGATGGCCATCGGAGAGGGATTTCCCCCTCCGGCAGGGTGCCGAAATGGGTCTAGATTGGCTTTCGGTGGCTACAGAGGCTTCTGGCGGCGGAACTCCCGATCTATTGTGCTCCCCGAAGTTTTTAGGGTATATGGGTATATATGGGAGGAAGAAGTACGTCGATGGACCTCCGGGCTGTCCACGAGGCAGGGGGGCGCACCCAGGGGGGTGGGCACACCCCCCATCCTCGTGGGCAGCCCGGGACTCTCCTGGTCCAACTCCGATACTCCGTGGGCTTCTTCTGGTCCAAAAATAAGTTCCGTGAAGTTTCAGGTCAATTGGACTTCGTTTGATTTTCCTTTTCTATGATACTCTAAAACAAGGGAAAAACAGAAACTGGCACTGGGCTCCGGGTTAATAGGTTAGTCCCAAATATAATATAAAAGTGTCTAATAAAGCCCATAAACATTCAAAACAGATAATATAATAGCATGGAACAATCAAAAATTATAGATACGTTGGACACGTATCAATGCAACCTTCCAATATATGAATCTTTATGTCTCGACCATTTTGAGACTCCTCGTCATGTCCATGATCTTATCCGGGACTCCAAACAAACTTCGGTCATCAAATCACATAACTCATAATGCAAATCGTCATCGAACGTTAAGCGCGCGAACCCTACGGGTTCGAGAACTATGTAGACATGACCGAGACACATCTCCAGTCAATAACCAATAGCGGAACCTGGATGCTCATATTGGCTCCTACATATTCTATGAAGATCTTTATCGGTCAAACCGGATAACAACATACGTTGTTCCCTTTGTCATTGGTATGTTACTTTCCCGAGATTCGATCGCCGGTATCATCATACCTAGTTCAATCTCGTTACCGACAAGTCTCTTTACTCGTTCCGTAATGCATCATCAGGCAAATAACTCATTAGTCACATTGCTTACAAGGCTTATAGTGATGTGCATTACCGAGAGGGCCCAGTGATACCTCTCGGATACATGGAGTGACAAATCTGAATCTCGATCTATGCCAACTCAACAAACACCATTGGAGACACCTGTAGAGCATCTTTATAATCACCCAGTTACGTTATGACGTTTGATAGCACACAAGGTGTTCCTCCGGTATTCAGGAGTTGCATAATCCCATAGTCAGAGGAACATGTATAAGTCATGATGAAAGCAATAGCAATAAAACTAAACGATCATTATGCTAAGCTAACGGATGGGTCTTGTCCATCATATCATTCTCTAATGATGTGATCTCGTTCATCAAATGACAACACATGTCTATGGTCAGAAAACATAACCATCTTTGACGAGCTAGTCAAGTAGAGGCATACTAGGGTCACCCTGTTTGTCTATGTATTGACACATGTACTAAGTTTCCGGTTAATACAATTCTAGCATGAATAATAAACATTTATCATGATATAAGGAAATATAAATAACAACTTTATTATTGCCTCCAGGGCATATTTCCTTCAGGAAGTTCATGTATTATAAAATTTCTTGTATTTTAAAAAATGATGCAAATTAAAAACACAAATTTTAATTTTTTTGGCAAATTCAAAGAATATTCATTGATTTTATACAATGTTCATGAATTTGAAAAAGGTTCGCATAATCTAAATGTTCACAAACTTTAAACTTTACAATTATTCATATATTTTAGTAATGCTTGGGAATTCTAGAAAAAACATTCATAGAATTTTCAAATGTCTGCAAATTTTATTATATATTCATGAAGTAACATGTAAAAATATAAAAGAGAAGAAAAAACAAACAGCCCCCTCCCCCCAAAAACACCCAATGGAAACAGACAAAAGATTGGAAAAAACAAGCAATGCCTTCTTCAACCAAAAATATCAGTCGGCCAGCGACACACATCTTGACAGGTGGGACCGACATTGTCTCCCGTAGCCCTCGATGCATTAGGTTGTTCCAAATCTAGGGAGCATAGTATCTAAATTGATTCCTAGCTAACAGATATACAACATGAAATGCATCTGATCTAGAGCTTTGGTTCAACTCTCTCGGTATCCGTGAATGGTTTATCCGTGTAATATGAGTGGTCCCCAATATGAATTTGCACAAACAGGTTGACTTGGTATTTGGCACATGTGCTCGTATTTTTTGTATTTATTCCACGGTTGTCTCTTGCAATTTCATAAAATCTAAGATTTACCAGTTTGATCTTTTGGAGGTGTTTATAGGGATAAAGTGAGTGTGTGTATGTAAGCATCAGCACTCTATTTCTAGCAAATAAAAGACCACAATAAGATATTTATAACCGATACTCCAAATTCTAAGGGTAATGATAAATAACATACATTTATAAAACAAAGACCTGAGTTAGTTATAATAAATCTAGCTGAAGGATTCCATAGGCTAGTATCTCAGGTAGTGACTAGGCTCTCAGTCTCCGGGGTTCTCATTGGATAAGGTGTGCGTGTATTTATGTAATCGGCTATGTGTCTATACTATGTTTAAAAAACATGACAATTCTATTTTTTAACCGATACTATAGATTAAAAGGGTAATGATAAATAAGAATGTAGTTTTCGTTTTTTAGAACGAAGGATCGAGGAGAGCCCGACTTTAAATTAACAAAGCCATCAACCGACTAGGATTACATCGAACAAAGATAGGAATCATAGAAAAAAACAAACAATAAGAAGATACATGATGATGTGTATAAAGCTATCAGGCTATGACAAACTACTAGCAAAGATATGGAAACTAACGCATAAATCTAGCTAGAAGTCGGAGAAGCCCTCCATAATGAGTAGAGCACCACACAAGACACCAGCAAAGCTTGGGGGGGACATCTAGTAGCTGGAGTAGCATCGTTGACAGCTCAATGAGCTCTGGCCGTCGCACTACTAGGAAAAGGCCTACTAATAGCGCACAAGTTTTGCCTACTAATGGCGCATCAGTGGTGCGCCATTAGTATCACGCCACTAGTATTTATTACTAATGGCGCACCACTGGTGCGCCATTAGTATCTGGTATACTAATGGCGCACCACCCAGTGTGCCATTAGTATATAACACCATGCACCATTACTATGCCTCCCAGGGGCCATATTTAACCATGTGCTTTGGCACACTAATGGCGCACTGCGGATGGATGCACCATTAGTATACTTGGCATACTAATGGCGCACTCTTTGGTGATGCGCCATTAGTATACTTTGGCATACTAATGGTGCACTCTGTAGTGATGCGCCATTAGTATGAATATTAGGTTTTATTTTTTTTACTTTTCTGATTTTTACACAGGTTACAAAATATATTATTTGACAGAATATAGACAGTAGCACACAGCAACAGCAGATTCATCGAATACAATAGAAGATTACTCTCTGAATACAATTCATCATATTAGTCTCCGAATTCAAAAGACCGAACAAACATAAAACATTACAAGTCTCGAGACCGCGAGTATCGAGTTTGTCTTCACATTACAAGTCGATATCGATCATCTAAACTACCATCACATAGAAGAGAGCTGCGGTCATCACGATGAGCATCATCGCGATGAAACTGGTCTTCATCCGGTTCCTCCAACGCTCCCTCCTCTCTCCCGCTAGATAGCGGGCGTATCTAGATTCCGCCTCCGCCCTAGTGGTGTACCCTTTGTAACTGTTACCGCTAAAACGGTGAACCTGTCTCCGACACTCCTCCCAGTCGTCATAGACTCCGGGAACCTTACCCTTGTACATGACATATGACGGCATCTCTATGCACAAGCCAAACAACAGACAATACATACATAAGCAATATATAAGTATGCAACAAAAGGATCGGAAGAGAAAAGAAAGACATGACATTAATAGCACGATTCATGGTCCTACTAATAAATAGCATTGATTACATCTAAGTTGAACGACTGTCCAAACCAAAGAGACATACAAGTTCATTAAAGTTTAATTACAACATGAGCCAATCAATGTTTCAGAACTACACATAGCATCACTACTGTTGACTCGACTCATGGGACCAGAGCATGGATGAAGCCGCCGTCTGTCGTGATGGTCATGAAATCGCGGGCGTTCTCAGCCTGCATTTGTAGCGTTACGTCTATCTCCCTGTTGGACGGTTGATATCTGAGGTAGAACTGCCCCGAGGTATGAAGGACATTTTGATGGATGATGTCCGCAAACTCCGACTGGATGCGAAAGAATTCTTGTCTGATGTCCGCGTCCTGGATTGCCGACAAGCTCGCAGCCCAATCTAAAAGCCAGATGCAACTTGTTGAGCTAATTTTGAGCAGAACTCCTTGAGGAACTAGCAGCAAAAGGTACTGAACTAGCAGCAAGCTTGTGTTATTGCTTACTAAGGTACTGAACTGATCAGAACTTCAGAACAGTGAGCTTTACATACTAATTTCAGAGGGATTTGAACCTAATTTGACCTAAATTTGAGAGGGATTTGACCTTATTTTGCATCTACACTAGCCCCTAATCCATGGCTAGAGCTAGTAGTAGGAACACATGGTAGAGTAATTAGGCAGCCTTGAGGAACCCAAATCCATGGCTGCTAGATCGAATGAAACAAGGAGGGGAGAGGGGATGGAGGGGAGTTGGGGGCACCTTCACCTTGGGTGGATGAACGACGTCGCCGTGGATTTAGAGGTCTAGGTGGAAGAAGCCCTTGATTGCGGCGACTGTGGTGGCTGGGTGCACCCCTCCTGCTCCTCCTCCTCGAGCAGGACAAGGTCAGCGGCTACACGGTGAGGAGAAGGCCCTCCTCTCCTCTTCGGGCGTCGTCCTGGTCGCTTGCCGGCGCGGTCTACCTATAGAGATGAGACAAGAAGGGGTCAGGGGTTTGGACTGGAGGGGGGCTTACGGGCGGAGGAGGACGGGCGGAGGAGGAGGGGGGCTTACGGGCGGAGGAGGACGGGCGGAGGCGCAGTAGGGGCGGCGGAGGGAGGCGCTGCTAGGCTCCTGTGCCAGCTGCGGGGCAGCGGAGGCTTCGGACGGCTGGGTGCGCCGCAGCGTCGGGCTGGCAGTCGTGGCGGCAGGCGGGGGAGCCGGAGCGGGTGTGGAGCGGGCGCGGGGGTCATTGGAGCGAGCCGGGGGTCGTCGGAGCGGGCGCGGCGGGGGAGGGAAGGGGGATCTAGCGAGGGAGAGGGAAGGGGGGATCGGGCGAAGGGGTATCCAGCTAGACACTATAGCAATGGCACACCACCCTCTGGTGCGCCATTAGTAGTTTTTTTTCTGATAGCAATGGCGCACCCTCCTCTGGTGCACCATTAGTAACTTTTTTTTCTGACAGCAATGGCGCACCCTCCTCTGGTGCGCCATTAGTAACATTTTTTTCATTATTTCTTGTTGCATCTAATAATTTGTTTTTTTATAAAATTTGTTATTTTCATGAGGACTAGAACAGAAGATATCATCAAATATCATCAATTTTTTTTGAAAATATCATCAAATTTGTTTTTTTATTTTTAATTGAAAATATCATCAAATTTGTTATTTGAAGATATTATCAAATTTCTTATTTGAAAATATCATAAAATTTGTTATTTAAAAATATCTTCAAAAAGTGGGGGAGGGTGTGGGTGTCGGCGGCGGCGGTGGACCGGGCCGGGGGAAGGTGCGGGGTGTCGGCGGCGGTGGAGCGGGGGAGGGTGCGGTGTGTCGGCGGCGGCGGTGGAGCGGGGGAGGGTGCGGTGGGTCGTCGGTGGCGGTGGAGCAGGGGAGGGTGCGGTGGGCCGTCGTCGGCGGTGGAGCGGGAGAGGGTGCGGGGGGTCATCGGTGGCGGTGGAGCGGGGGAGGGTGCGGGGGGTGCTCGGCGGCGAGGGGGATCTGGCGAGGGGGATAGCTATCGAGAGGGAGGGGGTCGAGATCGAGTGTCCTCATGAATATTCAATATTTTTTCATATTGAATATGAAAAAATATCATCAAATTTGAAAAAATATTCATGAATCCAAAAAGTTCCCATGAAATTTAAAAATATTCATGATATCAAAAAGTGCCCAAGAAATGAAGGCTACAATTTAAATACAATCGATCTTAGCTAGCTATCTGTTCACAATCTTCTTGCCCTTCTTTTTCGCAAATGGAGTTCTTCTGTGGAACGGACGTCCTTTAGGTAGGGTGGTCCTGCTTCTTCTTGTGGTGTATGCTGCTACTTCATCGTCGTCGTCATGTTCGATCTTCAGGTCGCCGTACTTGTCGAAGTCTTGCTCATTGGCTACTCCATCCATTCCGATGATCTTCCTTTTGCCTCTCCTCACGACAACACGACTGGGCTTTGACGGGTCGGTAATGAAGAAGCATTGGTCCACTTGTGAAGCCAGTACCCATGGCTCATTTTTCGCGGTGACATTTGCGCCCGCGGTCTTGGATTTGGCTTCGGGTATAACAATGGTGGTGAAATACTGGTCTTCTTTTAGGACGCTCTTGGCCCATCTGACACGAAACATCGGGACCTTCTCTCCAGCGTAGCTCAGCTCCCAGATCTCCTCGATCCTTCTGTAGTATCTGTCCTTGTTGTTACCGGTGTAGGATTCCATCCTTACCCCGGAGTTGTGATAACCATCGCTCTTCATGTCCTTGTCCTCGGTGTAGAATGTGTAGCCGTTGATATCGTATGCCTCATAGGTCATCAGGTTGTGCTCGGCGCCCTGTGACAAGGCGAATATGAGTTGTTCTTCCGCGGAAGAATCCTCATGTAAAGGGTACGATAGAAGCTTCTGCTTGAACCAACGCGTGAAACATGATTTGTGCTCTTTGATTATATCTCCGTCCATCCTCTGTTGGCCTCGGTCATTGTACGTCTTCTCAATAAAGGTTTTGTGCTCTACCACCCAAGGATCGACCACGTCTATGTGTTGTAGCGCGACTAGGTTTGCTCTTTCAAGGCCGGTGACCCTCATGGTGACCCCATCCAGCGAGCCTGCTGAGGTGCCTGTTGACGGGCAGACCAACGGGGTTCTCGATGCCTAGATAATTCGTGCAGTAGGAGATGCACTCTTCGGTCAGAAAGCCCCTGGCTATACTTCCCTCTGGACGTGACATGTTGCGAACGTATCCTTTGATGACACCATTCATCCTTTTGAACGGCATCATGCTGTGCAGGAACGTCGGCCCGAGTTGGATGATATCCTCCACGATATGGACCAGCAGATGCACCATAATGTCGAAGAATGCGGGCGGGAAGTACATCTCAAGCTCGCATAGTATCACCATGATCTCTTCCTGTAGCCTTCTGAGTTGCCTCACGCCAACCGACTTCCGAGAGATGACGTCGAAAAAGTTGCATAGGCCAAATAGCGTTTCACGGACATGCGCGTCCATGATCCGACGGATTGCAACTGGAAGTATCTGCGTCATCAGCATGTGACAGTCGTGAGACTTCATCCCGCTGAACTTCTGCTTCGTCGGGTCTAGGTATCTGCTTATCTTCCCCACGTAACCGTAAGGAAGTTTTACTCCTATGAGGCAGGTGAAAAACTGCTCGATCTCCTCCTGACTTAGAGTGAAGCACGCGGGAGGGTAGTCATTTCCGGTCTTCTTGGCCTTTTTGCCTTTGCGACGACTTTCTGTGTCCTGCTTCGCCTCATCATCATCATCATCATCATCATCATTAGCGTGAAGCTCCTGCCTGATGCCCATTGATTTCAAGTCTGCCCTTGCTTTCGGCCCATCTTTGGTCCTCTCTAGCATGTTGAGCAGGGTACCAAGCAGACTCTCGCACACGTTCTTCGTGATATGCATGGCATCAAGGCTGTGAGGCACACGGTGGATCTTCCAGTACGGCAAGTCCCAGAAAACAGACCTTGTTTTCCATACCTTCAGCAGCGGCTCTGATGCCTTTCGCTTCTTTCCTGGCTCTGGCGCCTTTTGCTTCTTTCCCGGCAGTGGGCAATCTTTCCAATTTTTCAACAGCCCGTCTATTTCCTCGCCGCTCCTCTTACGCGGGCGTCTTCGGAGTTCGGTTTCACCATCGAACAGATCCTTGCGTTTCCTCCATGGGTCATCGTCGTGAAGCCACCTTTGATGTCCCATGAACATGGTTTTCGAAGACCCGGGATCTCTATCTAGCTGGCGATACATTGTGTCATCCATGCACCTGACGCATCCAGAAAATCCGTGGACCACCTGCCCCGCGAGATATCCGTAACTGAGATAGTCATGCACCGTCGTGAGCAGTGCGGCTCTCATAGGGAAATATTCTTTCTCTGCGGCGTCCCACGTATTGGCTGGCGTTTTCCACAGCGTGTGTAGCTCCTCTTTCAGCAGCCCCAGATACAGATTGATGTCGTTCCCTGGTTGTTTCGGCCCTTCAATTAGCATACTCATGTGAATGTACTTCCTCTTCATGCACAACCAGGGGGGAAGGTTGTACATCCACACAAACACAGGCCAGGTGCTATGTGTGCTCCTCTGGCTGCTAAATAGATTGACTCCATCGGTGCTCGCGCCCAACACGATGTTCCTTGGATCCTTCCCAAATTCTGGGTGTTCGAAGTTCAACGCTTGCCACTGGCTCCCATCCTTAGGGTGACTCAGCATCTTGTCTTTTTTATTTATCTCCGGATCATTTGCATCATCTTCTCGCTTCTTCTCCTCCCTATCCGCATGCCAATGTAGGAGCTTTGCTACCTTAGGGTCCGCGAAATACCGCTGTAGACGAGGAGTGATCAGAAAGTACCACACCACTTTTCGAGGAGATTTCTTCCTCTTCTTGTATCGAGTGACGCCGCACACCTGACATATGGTAGACTCCGCGTGCTCGCCCTGATAAATGATGCAATTGTTCATGCACACAAGGTATTTCACGTGCGGTAAATCCAGAGGACACACGACTTTCTTCGCCTCCTCGAAACTGGTCGGGCACTTGTTCCCCTTGGGAAGACGTTTGTGCCAGAATGACATGTTCTCGTCGAAGCATGTGTCGGTCATTTTGTGTTTTACCTTCATCTCCAAAGCCATGAGCGTTACTTTCAGGCGGGTATCCTCGGGTCTGCATCCTTCATACAATGGAGTAACCGCGTCTATCTCCAGTTGATCCAGCTTGGCTTTCTCTCGGGCGGCAGCTCTTGCGTTATCAGTCTGCTTGAGAAGCAACTCTTGAATATGAGGGTCCTGCACCCAGCCCATCGATGGTCCATCGTCGTCTGATCCTCCGGCATCTTGATCTTCATGATCATGCCCTTCGTCTGCTCCGGCATCTTCCTCATCATCATGTCCGGCATCTTCTACATGATGACTATGTACAGCATCACCGTCGTGATCATGTCCTGGAGATTCTTCGTCTTCTCGCCCGCCCGAGCCGCGGTGGTTGTCTTGCTGCCCTTCCTCATTTCTTGCCCGGCCCCATGGACGACTTCATAGTCATCTTCATCACCTTGCCACCGATAGCCATCCATGAAACCACGCAAGAGCAGGTGGTCCCGCACCTGCCCGGAATCCGGATCCGCAATAAGGCTCTTCAGCTTGCATCTTCGACACGGACATCTTATCTCCGTCTCGTTCTTTTGAAGCATCTCGGCCTTCGCGGAGCTCAAAAACCTATTCACGATGCCTTCGGTCATCGTGCGGACCATGGTCGCCTGCGGGGTAGAGCAAAACGATATTTTAGAACCAAGAAAAAATTTGGCATGACTTTCCCTAAAAATAGGACCAAAAAGAATGCATAGTGCCAAAATTCTCGCCGAAACGGAAATGAATCAACATTCCGGCAAAATATTGGCAACTATCGCATTTCAAATACCGGTACCTGCAAACACAAACATATATGCAACACCACAAACATATGCAACACCACAAACATACATAGATCTAGCTAGGCCACAAAAAGTGCATGTGCACGTTGTTGGAGCGAGCTAGGGAGAAAAAAAGTAGATCTACAACATGAAGATAGCTTTCCCCTTACTTACCTATCAAAAAAAGGTAATTTCAACACTTAATTTTGATGAATCTATGGTGCAAATGAGGTGAGGAGGAGGAGGCAGCCGACAAGCTTAGAGAAGGAGGTGGGGGAATGAAGTGGGGAAAGTGAGTGTGTAGGTGTGGCTGTCCAAAAATATCTAGTTGGTCCCAGGTTACTAATGGCGCACCACACAGCCATGCGCCATTAGTAACCCAACATACTAATGGCGCACCACACAGACATGCGCCATTAGTAGTTTTGTAAAAAAGTAAAAAAAATTATACTAATGGCGCACCGTGGCACAGTGCGCCATTACTAGTTTAAACTAGTAATGGCGCACTATGCAACGGTGCGCCATTAGTAGTTTTGCAAAAAAGTAAAAAAAATACAGTAGTGGCGCACTCTATGGCTGTCTAACTACTAATGGCGCACTCTGCCAGGATGCGCCATTAGTATGTTTGAAAAAAATGAAAAAAAAACATTTTGGTACTAGTGGCGCACCGTGTGCCTGGTGCGCCATTAGTATATAGTAGTGGCGCACCACTTCTCTGGTGCACTATTAGTGTCAATTTCATCTATAGCCCTTTTCCTAGTAGTGTCGATGTCATGCTCATCCACCTCGTAAGGGGTCTCCCTGCCCCCTCAACATGGCATGAAGAGCACTGACCCGTCCAAATGTGGAGACGACCACCCAAGGGCTAAAGTGAGACCGGCACCATTTCCAACCGGAAGACCACACCTGAACACCATGATACATCTCTGTTGTATCTACTTTTCCAAACACTTTTGCTCTTGTTTTGGACTCTGATTTGCATGATTTGAATGAAACTAACCCGGAATGACGGTGTTTTCAGTAGAACTACCATAGTGTTATTTTTCGTGCAGAAATAAAACTTCTCGAAATTGGACGAGACTTTTTAGAGATTTTTATGGAATATATAAAAAATACTGGAGCTAAGAACCACTAGAGGGGGCCACCAGTTGCCCACAAGGCAACAGAGCACAACCACTCCCCCTGGGCGTGCCCAGTTGCCTTGTGGGGCCCATGTGGCTCCGATGACCCTAATCTCAAGCCTATGAATTCCTTTTTGCCAAGAAAAAAAATAAGAAAAGAAGTTTCATTGCATTTTACGATACGGAGCCGCCGCCACCTCCTGTTCTTCATCGGGAGGGCAGATCTGGAGTCCGTTCGGGGCTCCGAAGAGGGGGATTCTTCACCATCATCACCAACCGTTCTTCATCGCCAATTTAATGATGCTCACCACCACAAGTGAGTAATTCCTTCGTAGGCTTGCTGGACGGTGACGGGGTTGGATGAGATTTGTCATGTAATCGAGTCAATTCGTTAGGGTTTGATCCCTAGTATGCACTATCCTCCGAGATTGATGTTGCTATGACTTTGCTATGCTTAATGTTTGCCACTAGGGCCCGAGTGTCATGATTTCATATCTGAACCCTTTATGTTTTCAAGAATATATTTGTGTTCTTGATCCTATCTTGCAAGTTATATGCACCTATTACGTGTTAGGATCCGCATACCCAAGGTGACAATAATTGGAATTATTTCCGGTGATTACCATAGTTTGAGGAGTTCATGTATTCACTATGTGTTAATGTTTTGGTCTGGTTCTCTATTAAAAGGAGGCCTTAATAGACCTTATATTTCCTTATGGACCCTGCTGTCACGGGAGGGTAGGATAAAAGATGTCATGTAAGTTCTCATTATAAGCATGTATGACTATATACGGAATACATGCCTACAATACATTGATGAATTGGAGCTATTGTGTATCGCTCTATGATGTGACTGTTATATGATGAATATCATCCAACACAAATATCCATCACTGATCAATGCCTATGCTTTACGCTTATTGATCTTTGCTAAGTTACTTTTGTTGTTGTTACAATCACTATAAAACTGTACTGTTACTGTTAGCGTTATTATAGCTACTGTTACTACAACTATCATACTACTATGCTACTAAACACTTTGCTACAGATATTTAGTTCTCCAGGTGTGGTTAAATTGACAACTTAATTGCTAATACATTCAAATATATCTTTGGCTCCCCTTGTGTCGAATCAATAAATTTAGTTTAAATACTACCCTCGAAAATGGTTGCGGTCCCCTATACTTGTGGGGTTATCAAGACCTTTTTCTAGCGCCGTTGCCGGGGAGCATATCTCTATTTTTTGAGTCACTTGGGAATTATATCTGTTGATCACTATGAAGAATTTGAAAGATACTAGAACCAAGATCGTACCCTCTAAGACGAGGGGAGGTAAGGAACTGCCATCTACCTCCGCATTTGATTCACCTTCTGTTTTGAGTAGGCTTGCGACACCACCACCTGCTATACAATCTGATATGTCGCAAGTTAGGGATGATGCTACTTCTGCTATGAATGATGCTATTGATGATGCTAGTACTCTGCTTAATGAAACTGTGCCACTAGGTGAATTTCTTGATGAACAACTTGCTAAAGCTAAAGAACTTGAAACTATTGAAACTGATGAAAATTATGATTCAGAAATGCCTAAGATACCCGAGGGTTATGCTATGGATGGGAAGATAGCTAGAGAATTTCTTACTTGTAATGATAGAGATGATGTTAAGAAACTATTGAGTAAGCTAAAAGAAAAATCTATGATGGAGAAGATGAAATATGATCCTAAGTTTGCTACTTCTCCTATCTTTGTTACTAATATGGATTATGAATTCTCTGTCGATCCTGAGTTAGTTACTTTGGTTGAATCTGATTCTTTTCATGGTTATGAAATTGAAACTGTTGTGGCACACCTTACTAAATTGAATGATGTAGCCACCCTATTTGCTCATGAGGAAAAAAATTGCTACTACTATACATCCTTAAGTTGTTTCCTTTCTCATTAAAGGGTGATGCTAGGAAGTGGTTTAATACTCTTGCTCCTGGTTGTGTGCGTAGTCCCCGAGATATGATATATTACTTATCTAAAAATATTTTTCTGCTCATAAGAAACAAGTTGCCTTACATGAAATATTTAACTTTGAGAAAATTGAAGAAGAGAATCTCCCTAAAGCTTGGGGGAGGCTTATCTAGTTAATTAATGTTTTGCTTGATCATCCTCTTAAGAAAAATGAAATACTTGATATATTTTATAATGGACTAACCGATGCTTCTAGGGACTACCTGGATAGTTGTGCTAGTTGTGTTTTCACGGAACGAACTATTGAAAAGGCTGAAGAATTATTGAATAATATATTGAGAAATGAAAATGATTGGACACTTCCTGAACCACCATCTAAACCAACTCCAAAGAACAGAGGTATTCTATTCCTCAGTCCTGAAGATATGCAAGAGGCAAAGAAATCTATGAAAGAAAAGGGTATTAAAGATGAAGATGTTAAGAATTTACCACCTATTGAAGAAATACATGGACTCGATACCCCGACACAGGTAGTAGAGGTAAATTCTCTTTATAGATTCAATGAAGGTGATATTACTTATAATAAATCTATAGTCAATTAGTGGATGAATTTGATAATTACATTGTTAAGCAGGAACACTTTAATATGTATGTTAAGAATCAATTGAAACAAAATGCTATTTTTATTGACAACTTGAGTGAGTTGATGTTTAGAATTGCTAATGATGTTAAAGTTTTAGGTAAACATGCATCCGTGGTTCATACTCAGTTAGAACAAGTTGCTAGGTCACATAATGACTTGCTTAATGAGATGAATAATAAAATAAATGATCATGCTGTTAGAGTAATGACTAGAGGAGGTAGAATGACTCAGGAGCTACTATATCCTGAAGGTCATCCTAGGAGAATTGAGCAAGACTCTCGTAGAATTAATATTGATGCACCTAGTTCATCTAAGAAGAAAAACAAAAAGAAAAATTATATAACTTTGCATGCTTCAGGTGAACGTATGGTAGAAAAACCGTCTGACAATAGGAACGATGTTTCTATTTCTGATGCTGAGACACAATCTGGTAATGAACATCCACCTAGTGATAATGATAATGTTCATGTTGATGCTCAACCATTTAATGGTAAAGAATCTGATAATGATGTAGAAATAGAACCTATTGTTGATCTTGATAACCCACCTCCTAAAAATAAATGATATGATAAAAGAGATTTCATTGCTAGAAAACATGGTAAAGAAAGAAAACCATGGGTTCAGAAACCCATGCCTTTTCCCACTAAGCCTCCGTAAAATAAGGACGAGGAGGATTTTGAGCGCTTTGTTGAAATGCTTAAAAATGTCTTTTTGCGCACTCACTTGACTGATATTTTGAATATGCCTCCATATGCTAAATACATGAAAGACATAGTTTCTAATAAAAGAAAGATACTTGAACCTAAAAATTTCCACCATGCTTGCAAATTATTCTTTTAAGGGTGGAGTACCTAAGAAGGTAGGAGATCCAGGAATTCCTACTATACCATGCTCCGTTAAAAGAATTTATGTCAAAACTGTTTTATGTGATTTAGAATTTGGTGTTAGTGTTTTGCCTTTCTCTTTATATAGAATACTTGATTTGAATAAACTCACACCTATTGAAATATCTTCGCGAATGGCTGATAAATCAACTGCTATACCTATTGGAATCTGTGAGGATGTGCCTATTGTAGTTGAAAATGTAACTATCTTGACAAACTTTGTTATACTTGATATGCCCAAGGACGAAAACATGTTGATTGTCCTTGGTAGACCCTTTTTGAATACTGTAGGGGCTGTTATTGATTGCAACAAAAGCAAGGTCACTTTTCCTGTCAATGGTAATGAGCATACAGTTTATTTTCCGAAGAAACAAAGTTCGGTGAATGGTATCAATTGTATTGAATTTTTCTGGACAATCACTTTGGAGGTTTCAAATTCCCTCTTCCTACTATCAAAAATAAATATGAAACTCTTATTTTGGAGGAGATGCATATCCCCATTGAGGTAACCTAGTGTTATACGAAGATTCTTCGGTTTCATGTTACTCAGAAATAGTTTGTTAATAAGACTTGATCAACCTTATTAATGAATTCTTTTTAGGGGCATGCCATCGATGAATTTAGTAAGCATATCCTTCTGTAATATTAGTTTGCTCTCTGTTATTTTTAGTTTAATAAAGTAAAATGCCACAATTATCCTATTTTCTGAATTATCCATGCAATAAAAAATGGCCCCAAAAATAAAAGTGCTCAAAATGTCGTAAAATTTTAACATGATTTTTTCTGTAATATATAAGAATTTTTGGCACTAAATACATCCCGGGGGTACCCCTGTTTCTCATAAGGTAACAAGGCACGACCACCCCCCTGGGCGTGCCAAGATGCCTTGTGGGGTTCACAGGACCCCACTCACTTACTACTTCAGTCCACTTCATCTCTTACCTCTAGAAAAAAATCCTGGTTGCTCTCTCTCTCTCTCTCTCTCTCTCTCTCTCTCTCTCTCTCTCGTGTTTTTGCTCCCAAACCCGAGATTTTCGATCTCTTTGCATGGTGCTCCGTTTTCGAAACTGTTTCGAAGGATTGCTCCTTGGTATATGACTCCTCCATTGCTCCAATTAGTTTTTGTTTTCGTGGATTACATTTTGTATATTTTGTTGCTCTTGGTGCTACTGAAAATGAGCTTGTGATACGTCTCCAATGTATCTACAATTTTTGATTGTTCCATGCTATTATATTATCAATATTGGGTGTTTTGTATACACTTTCAAACAATTATATATCATTTTTTTGGGACCAACCTATTAATTTAGTGCCCACTGCCAGTTGTTGTTTTTTGCTTGTTTTTGGTTTTGCAGAATATCAGTACCAAAGGAAGTCCAAATGCCATGACATGTTTTGGAGATTTTTTTTGGACAAAAGAGACACTAGAAGCTTCGGGAGAAGACCAGACGATTGACCATGGGCCCACAAGGCACCAAGGCGCGCCCAGGAGGTAGGCGTGCCCTGGTGGGTGTTGGGGCCCACGTGGCTTTGTTTGACCTAACTCCATCTAAATTCTCTAAAATCATGAAACCAATAGGGGAGTCCATGAAATACTTTTTCCACTGCGGCTAGTTCGAAAACCACAAGATCCCATCTGGAGGCCTTTTCCGGCACTCTGTTGGAGGGGGATTCGATCACGGAGGGGGATCTTCATCATCCTTGCTACCCTTCGATTATGCGTGAGTAGTTTACCACAGACCTATGGGTCCATACACCGGTACGCGTCGGTCCTATACAAACGGATTTTAGCCCCTTCCCGTGACGACATTTGGAACCGTCGCCTAGTGAGTGTGGGCGATAGGGGGGGTCCTTCCCACACGACCCAGAAACCATCAGGGATATGCCCTCCTGGCACACACGCTCGGCAAAATGAGGCCGTGTGCGACCGGCAAGCGCTCAAATACGGAAATACGTATAGTAGAGCTAAAAAATACAATTATACGGTGAAATTGTTTCCGATCACAAGTACATCCCACACAGTCAGTCCCCGCTAAACGTTTCTGTTCGTATGTACATCCCACACAGTCGCTTCAAGGAAAAAAAATTCATTCACAGGTACATCACACACAATTTTCCCCATTAAATCGTTTGCGTTATTGAATACAGCACACACGGTCCGTAGAATAAACTGTGTGGCAAAGGCTGTCCATCACACATAGTTTTTTATGTGGTAAACGTTTGCGCAAGGTGGCCAAACGCAAACAGTTTTCAAGAGAAAGTCGTGTGTGATTGTTCATTGATCCAACACGGTTTATTCCTAGAAACTGTGTGCGTTTCCTGAGGTCATCGCCCACGGTATTTTTTCAACAATCGTTTGCAATAGCAAAACCCAATTAGCAGGCTAATTATCCGATTATTCATAATCCATTTATTAATCTAATTGACATTTCATATTAAGCACATAATATATTTAATTTCATAATTCAAATACATCAGAGTACAACATCATATAGCTTCAGCACTCAGCTACCCCATTACACAACTACACCAGGACCAAGTTTCACATGCAACATCTATAACCTTTTAAAATTAGCATCATAGACGGTACATAGTCAGATGTATCTGCTACCTCTTGAGAATGCGTTGGTTTTCCCTTGAAGAGGAAAGGGTGATGCAGCACAGTAGCGTAAGCATTTCCCTCAGTTTTTGAGAACCAAGGTATCAATCCAGTAGGAGATTACACGCAAGTCGCCTAGTACGTGCACAAACAAACAAGAACCTCGCAACCAATGTGATAAAGGGGTTGTCAATCCCTTCATGGTCACTTACGAAAGTGAGATCTGATAGAGATAATAAGATAAATATTTTTGGTATTTTTATGATATAGATTGGAAAATAAATATTGCAAAATAAACGGTAATAGAAATAGAAAGTTGATAGGAAAATAATATGATGGAAGATAGATCCGGGGGCCATAGGTTTCACTAGTGGCTTCTCTCAAGATAGCAAATTCTACGGTGGGTGAACAAATTATTATCGAGCAATTGATAGAAAAGCGAATAATTATGAGATTATCTAGGCATGATCATTTATATAGGCATCACGTCCGCGACAAGTAGACCTGTAACATCCCAAAATTCTAAATTTTGGAATGTTATAATAAATAGATAGATTTGATTGATTGTCTGAAAGTGAGTGAATTCGAAACTTTTTGAAAGTTAAATGAGAGGGAATAAAAGGACTTTCCCAAAACTTTCATATTTGCCTTCTGATCTTCGTGAATTCAAATTCTTTTCAAATACAAAAAAAACCCTAGAGAGAAGATGACATGACTTCTTCCATTTAAATAAATGAAAAGGGTGTTTGAAAAATATTTGAATTCCATTGGGAAATATTTTATTTCCAATTCATAAACTTCATGCAGCTCAATGATTTTCATGAGAGAAGATAATATGACTTCTTCAAATTATATGAAATATGAGTTGGGAGTTTCAAAAGGATTAAATTCAAAGCCCCTTTGAATTTATTTCCAATTTGGAGTTATTTGAGTTTTATTCAAATTATTTTTCTCCAAAAATAAAATATATGGAAAATAGGGTAACATGATTCCCTACAATAGAAAATTGGAGAAAGATTAATTTGAAATCATTTTGGTATTTTTAAAATGATTTTTGTTGGATTTTAATAGACCAGCAACACTTTTTGAATTATCTGATTTTTTGTGTATTTTATTTAATGCTAGAAAAATGTTCATGTTATATAAAATCTTTTTCTGAAAATTTTGATATATTATATGCCCATATAATATTCTATTTATTTTGCTTTTATTATTTTTATTTGTCTGGAAATGTTTAAAAGAACTCACTCCGCCGAATTGGGCCGGCCCAGCTAGCCGCCAGGCCACCCCAGCCCAGCGCGCCGCCCCGTCACCCCGCGCGACCGCTTCCAGGCGGGAGTCCGCCGCCGCCACGGCTCGCCGGAGCCGTCTCCCCGCCGGACTCCTCCTCCCCTGCCCCCTCCTCCACGCCTCCCGAGACCTCCCCTCCCTGCCTATATAAGCTGAGGCCCCGGGCCCCGTCGCTCCTCTCACCGCCGCCGCATCTGCTGCTGCCGTTGCCGCGTCGCCGCTGCAGCTCGCGCCGCGCCGCTTGCCGCCTCGCCGCATCGTTCGCGGCCGTTGCCTGCGCCGCCGCCCGCGCTTTGCCCTGCCGCCACGTGGAGCTGCCGCCCCGCGCCATTGCCAACCGTCACTGGAGCCGATCTGCCGTCGCCGCCGGACTCGCTAACCGCCGCCCGGCTTTCGACGGAAAACCCCCGAACCGGTAATAAAACCGCCCGGTCCGGTTTATTTTTAGAGTTAGGTTTTCTTTAAAAAAACGCTAGATCGGTTTTGTTATAAAACCAGTTTGTTTAGTTTTATTTATTTAATGAACGTTCATTAGTTAGCTTCTTTAGCGAACGGTTTTCGTCGTGTATGCTTCTGTAGCGAACGTTCGTTCGATAGGATTTTTCTTTTTATTTTTTTTAAATTTTCAGCTAAGGACCTATCGGTGATGATTTTATTTACAGATTAGTCCTTAGTTTTCAAACGACTATAACTTTTTACTCGTTAGTCCAAATCCAACGAAACCAACGCCCACGTCTTCGTTACGACCTCCTCTATCCAGTAAAACAACTTAAACATGTTTTTGAAAGTTTTAAAATTTGAATTAGATCAGATTTAGATTCAAACTTCGTTTGATCATAACTTGAGTTTCGTAGCTCCGTTTGAGTTGATTCTTGTTGCAAATCGAAGCTCTTGACCTAACATTCTAATAAGGCCAAATTCACATAATTTTGGTACTGTTAGAAATTGTTTTATGTTGCAAGAGTTATTTTCTTGGTTTTGAAGTTTTCCGAATCGTCTTCTTCGTTCTTTCTAATCTTTTGAGTGACTGCTTATGTGTGGTTACTATTGCTTGCTTACGATAGATTGACCGGAGTGTGACGAGTAGATCTATCAAGAGTTTTGAGTGCAAATCATCTTCATCAACATTGCAGGCAAGTTCACACTTTGATCATATCCCTTTCGTACCCAGTTTTTATGCATTAGTTTCAACCCTCAAACATTGCATGAGTAGGATTGATAACATGTGGGTATTGGGAAGTAGTTAATGAGGTAGGAACCTATTGCCTTGTTACTATCAAACCCTTGGGAGTTACTTCTACGCGTTGCTTATATTGCTATGCTATGCTCGTAGACGTGGTTTCGGTATGAGTGAAATCCATGACAGATGTGAGATTGTTAATTAATGGTTCAACTTAAGGTGGCAACTTAAATACACATCTGGGTGGATTGCTAGGGGCAGCCTGGGGATATACCAGTGGACTTTCCTGGACACCTGGGGATATACCAGTGTTGTCCTAGGAGATCCCGGGGATATACCGGGTGATCATCCTACGGTCCGCCACCCAGGCTCAAAGGGATCATAAGATTATTCATGCTAGAAACTTCCGTGTGCAGCCACAAGCTATTATGGGCTCTAGCATAGTTAATTAAGTCGTGTGAACTCTTATAGTGGTAGACTAGCAGATGTAGGGGTTGTAGGTGGTACAGTCTACCCATCGTAAGGTGCAGACGCTTCTGAAAGACTATGTCTCGGTCATCCGTCTTCTCAAACACCATGTAGTGCGAGAAACCAAACGGAGGCGATCGAGTCTTGTGGGGAAAAGTGCGCAAACCTCTGCAGAGTGTAATAAACTAATCATGGTTAGCCATGTCCCCGGTTATGGACATCTTGAGTATCTAGTTCTTGGATTATCTTGTTGATCTCATCACGTTACTTTAATTAACTTTGTTGGGTTTTAATGATGATGCTTAATTGGGATTGAGAATGCTGTCAACCATTCTCAATGTTTAACAACCACCATGATAGTTAAATAAATTTATTCCTTTGCAGTAGGGAAAAATTGGCTTTTCGCAAAAACATTATAACCATAGAGCTTTTCCACCAGCCATATATGCATATAGTGATAGTCATTGTTCATCATTTTCTCTATGGTGTGAATTTGCCAGTACATTCAATGTACTGACCCGTTTCGGGCTGCAACGTCTCATTGTTGCAGGTTTCTTACGATGAGTAAGTGATACGTTAGGATTACGATTCAACGCTCAACTTTGCCGTTGGTGTTGAGGGGAAACCACAACCTTGTTGCTTCCGCTATTTTGGATTGAGGAAATAGTATTTACGTTATTTTATACATGTGATTTACCTCTGTTATAAATCCTCGAGTACTGTGTGTGTCAGCATACCGATCCAGGGATGACACTTAAGCACAGAGACTTGATCCATTCGGGTCAGGTCGCTACAAGATGGTATCAGAGCACATGTTGACTGTAGGACGTGACCGTAGAAACTGGCAAGCCCATAGCAAAGATTTTTCTCTACAACTTTCCCTTTAAAAAAGATCTTTTACCTCTCTTCTCTTCTGAGCTTATTCAAAAATTCCCTTTTAGTGAGACCATATCCCTTTTCCCTTTGGATCACTCGAAGATTCGACGGATAAGACCACTCCAAGAAGTACAAGATATTGGACAACTAAGACCACTTCGGAATTAAGAGGATTTTACTATGCATCTGAATAATGGAAACTACAACGGTTGAAGACCGAAGACAAGGAAAATTTGAAGGCTCTGAAGAATTCCCAGATTTGTATGACCTAGGAAGTACCCTTATGGAACTTGGCAGACTATGGAAGTTGTCAATGCCCGAGATCAGGGTGTATCGGAGAAAGACCGGAGCATGGAGAGTTAAAAACTTAAAGTTCTGTCAAGGACAACCCTAAGGCAGGAGATATCAACCCTGGAATGATAGCTCATGGGAATGACAAGAGCAGAACCATGGTTATCCGTGATTTCATCGCTCGCTGATGCTATTGTCACCGTGCTGAGTTAAGGATGCATTTCTTCAGAATGGATTTGATGGAAGAAGGCTGATGGAGCACCTATCAGCAAAAGATGAAGTTTTAACCCTAGCCAGTGTATCACCGGGATCTGGAGTAGTACATCAAGAAGTTTAAGATGGACCTACAAGAAGCCTTATTTTGACAAGGAAGCATTTCATGAAGAATTTAGGTGCAAGAAGCTGAAGTAGCCAAGCTGGAGGAGCAAAACCTCTAGATACCGGAGATTCGTCGGGAACTGAAGGACATTATGACCATGGTTCATGCCAAGGATGTTGAAACCTAGAAGTTTGAAATGCAACTCCGGAATATTAAAGGACGTCACGAGAGACTTCGTGTCAATAGAGTTGATTTGGTAAAAGAACTTGAGAAAGACAAGCATGATCGGAAGAATCCATTGGAGGCATGAACAAGGCTTGAAGAGTTTGGAGACGTTGAAGATTTATTGACCTTTAGAAGACCAAACCCCTGTTATATACTTGCGTTAGATGCGACGATTGTGAGTTGTCATTTGTTTGATGTTTTTCCGACAGCCACAATAAAATCTGTCTTTTCAAAACTTTTGTTTGTATTGTGTGTATCCCTCTCTATCTCGCTTATCTCACCCCAAACCCATGGACCCAATAGAGGATGAATGAAGATGAGCTTATATTTTCTGGACCGATGAGCCAATTGGAGATGGACCAATGGATTCAGAACATGGAGGATCACATGGAGAATAACCCTATAGTTGGACATGATATGACCCAGCATGCTCTTCTGTGCTTTGAAAGAGGTGCTGCTACTTGGTGGAGGATGTACCAAACCATGAATGGATGGCAAGGAGTAACCACTTGGAAAGAATTTAAGTTGACTTTGCCAAAGTCTCGGTTTGTGTCCTAGAAGTTGAAGCCGTATGGAAAGGATATGAAGAAACCTTGTGCATGCAAGATTTGTGGAGAAATCGGACACACCCATAAAGAACACAAGGATGAATGCCCTAATTGTGAAGGAAGTCACCCAGTTGAAGAATACCCAACTAGGCAGATTACTTGTTTCTTGTGTGAAGGGACTACCCACTACCCTGCTCAGTGTCACATTTACCCCTTGGTACAAAGAACCATCCAACAGAAGAAAGAAGCAATGAAAGGATCCCTTATGGAAAGTTTAGAAGAACCTATGATGAAGGAAGAGGTGGAGGACACACCCAAAGAAGAACCAATGAAACCCTGCACCAAGTCTTGCTATTCATGTGGAGAAGAAGGACACATCTCCCAGAATTGTATGAATGGGGATCTAGTAGAATTCCCGACGGAGGAAATAGAGTATGACCCACAGGAAATAGAAGCCCTGATTGGAATGGAAAAGTCCAGAAAGAGAAGTAGAGTGGATTCCAGGAAGGATCTGAGTCATATCACATGTTATAGGTGCAAGGAGTCAGGGCACTACCTCAAAAGTTTCCCAAAAAGGAAACCTCAATATTTTTCAGAAGTAATATGTTTTAGTTGTAATGGAGCAGGGCACTTTGCCAGAGAATGCCCCAAGGAGAAGGAAACTTGTGCTAGATAGTTGAGTTTGCAAAAAAAGAAATGGAGTAGTAGAAGTGAGAACATTCTCTATTATATTGAGGTGTTGAGTTGAGACATGTAATGGAAAAGCGAGAGATTGTAATCACTTGAGAATGAATAAAGTTAGCATCGTTGGTGCTGATATGGATTTTATGAGTTGTTACTCTATGAAGAAGGATTTTGACCATTTATGAGGATATGAGAAATATGGTCTATGGAAGATTTGTGCATTTTAAGGGTGGTAGTACCCTGTAAGAACCGTTGACCCCTGGAAAAGATAAGGACACCCCACTGAGTGGATTTCGGACAAAATGCATACGAGTTTTGTCACGATATGTGTGATACCTCAAAAGTATGTAGGATGAAGTTGGAGACGTCAGTTGTTTGGACCAAATGTGATCAAGGAGTCAGAAGAGAGTGTTAAGTTGATTCGAGATAGACTGAAGGTAGCTCAGTCCAAGCAGAAGAGTTATGCAGACTTAAAAACGCAAGGAGGTAGTCTATGAAATTGGAGACAGAGGATGTCTTTGTGTGACCCCTCTGCGGGGAGTTAAACGATTTGGACTTAAGGGAAAATTAGCCCCGAGATTTATAGGACATACCGAGTTTTGGAGCGTATGGGAGAAGTGGCCAACAAGTTGGAGTCACCCGAAGGACTGTCAGGAGTCCATGATGTGTTTCACGATGTTCCATGAAGTGGAATATGGACTTCATAAGTATAAGTTTTTATCTCGGTATGTGGGATAACCCACGAGGATGAAGAGATGAAGTACTATTGGATATAAAGGAGGTATGATGTTGGTAATCTGGAGCAATGTCAACCCCATGACAAGTCTGAGTACTCACGTCTTGGTTTGGTGCCAATAGAAGGAAAAGAGACAGTACAATTGGATGAGTTTTAAGAATGCTAGGAAGTTGGAAGTTGGAATAATGATCAGTTGCCCGATGATAAGTTCAAGGACTACAAGTGATGAGATGGGCCATAACCCACATGCCCCAGGACCTACCAAGAAGCAAGCACATTCTTGCTGAAGGAAAAACCCTGGAGGAAGATACGACTTTTATCGACAGATGATTTTATAGGAGTAAGGCAAAACCTGAGAGTTGTGAAGGAACGATAGATGTTTGTTTGGCTTGCAGAATCAATGGGTTATTCCGAACGCAATTCGTGGACAAGAGAAATTCTGCAATGCCTCTGAGGATGACCGAGTGTTAGAATGCGAGATTCGCTAAACCGTATACAAAGTAATGATTTGGGTGCGGGATGGATTGATCACCATACCAACTTACTCTTATTATTTGCCTTGCTATATGGGATGGTAAATCCGAGTGACTTACCTATAGTGGAGAGACGACGATCAAAACCCTGTTTAAACTTAGAATGGTATAAGTATTTTTCCCTTGTACAAGGAAGTTGCTGCCAATCGTAGGTTATACAGTGAGGATCAACCCAGACCCATTTCCTGCAGGAGAAACCATAAATTGTTGACCACCATGAGATATCGATAGTTGTTTAGTGTTGGCGCCAGACCCGTCAGCTAAGAAGACCCAATCTCGGAATAACCTTACCAAGAGGAAAGGACAGAAGAATTGAGGAAAAGGTTATGCCACTACCGGAAGAGCTCAGAGAAGGAATTTTCTCGAGGATCCAAGAAGACCGACACTGTTAACAATAAAAATGGAGTATATGAGTTTTGATGGAACCGTAACCATGCTTCTAAGGGTGGTAGCATGTAACGCCCTCGATGCGGCTATAGCTCCCACGTGTCGAGGCACGACTTAGAGGCATAACCGCATTGAAAGCAATGTCGCAAGTCAGGCAATCATTACAACATCCCATGTAATATATAATAAAAGGGGGAGATAACATAGTTGGCTTACACTCGCCACGTCACATCAGAGTACATAAATAACATCCATCAAACAAACACCCATGGCCCGACTACGGCGCCAAAATAGAAAAGAACCCAACATGCGACAAGGTCCTGAATCGATAACCCCAACTAGGCACCACTACTGATCATCCGGAAAGGACACGTAGTATCGCTGAGAGTCCTCGTCGAACTCCCACTTGAGCTCGTAATCGTCAACTGGAGCAGAAACACCTGGACCTGCATCTGGAGTTGTAGTATCTGTGAGCCACAGGGACTCAGCAATCTCACACCCACGCGATCAAGACTATTTAAGCTCATAGGAATGGATAAGGCAAAATATATGTGGAGCTGCAGCAAGCGACTAGCATATGTGGTGGCTAACTTATACGCAAAAGAGAGCGAGAAGAGAAGGCGAAGCACGAGCGAGAAGCTAAAGGAACATCCTGCGCAAGCATAACTCCAACACCGTGTCCACTTCCCGGACTCCGCCGAGAAGGGGCCATCACGGTAACACACACGGTTGATTCATTTTAATTAAGTTTAGTTCAAGTGATCTACAACCGGACGTTAACAAACTCCCATCTGCCCATAGCCGCGGGCACGGCTTTCGAAAGATCAATCCCTGCAGGGGGGTCCCAACTTAGCCCATAACAAGCTCTCACGGTCAACGAAGGAATAGACCTCCACCCAAGACACACCGATCAGACTCGGTATCTCGGTACAACAAGATGATTCGACAGGTTAAAACAAGTCCAGCAACACCGCCCGAATGTGCCGACAAATCCCGATAGGAGCTGCACATATCTCTTTCTCAGGGCACACTCAGATGAGCAATCCGTACAACTAAAACCAAACCTTGAGTTTCCCCGAGGTGGCGCTGCACAGGGCTCTAGTTCGGACCAACACTCAGAGGAGCACTGGCCCGTGGGGGCTAAAATAAGATGACCCTCGGGCTCCGGAAACCCAAGGGAAAAGAGGCTAGGTGGCAAATGGTAAAACCAATGTTGGGCATTGCTGGAAAAGCTTTAATCAAGGCGAACTATCAAGGGGTTCCCATTATAGCCCAACCGCGTAAGGGACGCACAAT
Source organism: Triticum aestivum (assembly GCF_018294505.1). NCBI lineage: Eukaryota > Viridiplantae > Streptophyta > Magnoliopsida > Poales > Poaceae > Triticum > Triticum aestivum. The sequence goes on from NC_057809.1 coordinate 419,398,187, forward strand.
CCGGGAACATAACACCGGTTTGACGGAAACTAGGGTGGCAAGAGTGGAACAAAACACTAGGCGAGAGGCCGAGCCTTCCACCCTTTACCAAGTATATAGATGCATTAAGATAACATAGCAATATAATGATATCCCAACAAGAATATAAATGTTCCAACGAGGAACAGCTCCAATCTTCACCTGCAACTAACAACGCTATAAGAAGGGCTGAGCAAAGCGGTAACATAGTCAATCAACGGTTTGCTAGGACAATGGTGGGTTAGAGGTTCAACATGGCAATTGGGAGGCTGACAAGCAAAAGGTAGGCATCGTAGCAGTGGCAAAGCAAAAGAGCGAGCAAACTAGCATAGCAAAGATAGTAGTGATTTCGAGGGTATGATCATCTTGCCTGCACAGTTGTCAGAGTTGACTGGATCCTCACAAGCAAACTCAACGGGCTCCTTGGTAGCGAACTCGTCTCCCGGCTCTACCCAACAAGACAAACAAGCAACAAGGATACAATCAACCACGGGCAAGACCAAGCAATATGATGAAATGACGATATGCTATGCGGGATGCGATGCGGGATGCAAAATGCAAGATATGACAGGAAATGCATGAACCTGGCCTCAACTTGGAAAACCAAGTGTGCCACTGGATAGAGGGGATGAAATCGATTGAAAACGATATAAAGATCATTGGAATCGGAGTTACGGTTTGGAAATGGCAAGCGTTTTAAGATACGACGCCGGTCTGCGATTAACAGCAAGTAGGCATCTAAATGCAACGAAAAGAACATGCTACAGCCACCAAACATGAAAACAAAATACATGGCAGTGATGTACACAAGATGGTTGACAAAACACTAGCACTGAGCCATAGGCAAATTCATCCATTAAGAGGTTCAAACAAGCATGGCTAAAACGCAAATGCAAAACAGATTTCAGACTTAGTGAAATTAACACTAGTCTGAAATTTCAGATCACGATGCTCTCTTCGGAGCAGCAAAACAACATGAAAGAAAACCTGAACATGACAAGTAAGAACATGGCATGGAGCTACTCATCAAACAAAACACCCAAAGTGACCTGGGGCCAAAAGGGTTCACAAAATACTCTACCGAGCTCACGAACATCGCTCGGACACAATCAGTTTTCAGACTTAGTGAAAACTGAGACATGCTGAAATATAACTCACGAAGGCATGTAAACGAGCTCGATGCACTCACTACGGTGCAAGTCATGGCAAGGAAAGCATATAACCAGCAAGAAGGCACAAAGTGCTAGCTACACATGGCAAGAACGAAGGCATAGCATGCATGGAACACTAACGGTAGCATCGGCAAAATCGCAAACAAGTTGACGATCTGCCCAGATTAACAACGAAGCAAAAGTTGAGCTCGATTGAGTCAACCTAGAGCACTCCACATATGCCAACAAAGACATGGATGGATAGAGCATAACATAGATATCAAAACTCCCTTACTGATCATCCTCAATAGAGGCACGGATCACTAGGAAACAAGCTGGACATATGGCATCATGAACTAAAATATCCCAGACTTAGTGAAAATCACTAAGTCCCTGGAATCTGCAATCTCAGGTACCTCTCTTCGCAAGCTTGCACAAGACAACACACACATCCTAAAAATTCATGGGTGACACCTCTGGAAAGAAGACAAAATGCTTAACAATTCATCCCAAAGGGGCACAGGCATATCATGCACGAATTAAATATAGCAAAAATGACAAAAGTGCATGATGAACTAACGGATCTGCAATCTAACTCATGAAGCCTCCTTCTAACAGCATTTTGGATATCAAGATGACCTCAAATGCAAATGATGCAATGGAATGAAATGATGTACATGTCGAGACGAAGATTTAGATATATCATACGCCCAAAACGGAGCTACGGTTGCAAAGTTACGGGACCTCGAACAGAGCAACATGGATCAAAATTTTCAGGACTTAGCAAAAAAATCGGGGTTAGGGTTTACTGTTCACGCGACCGGATCCAGATCGGGATCGCAGCGCGGAAGCCGAGGCGGCGCCGGCGGCGGAGCTCGAGCTCGCCGGAGGAGCTCGTCGCCGGAGCCGGTGGAGGAGGGGAGACCGGCGAGGCGGCGGGGAGAGGCCGGGGCGACGCCGGGGGAGGCCGGTGGCGGCGCCCGGCGGCGGTGGACGCGGCCCGCGCCCGGCGAGGGCGGCGGCGGCCGGCGCCGATGCTCCCGGGCGGCGAGGGAGCCGCGGGTGGCGGCGCGGAGGCGGCGGCGGCCGGCCGCGGGGAAGAGGCGGCGAGGAGACGCGAGGGCGGCGACGGGGCGACGCGGGCTCGGAGGGCCCCGCGTGGGCCTGCGGGCCGGCGGCCGCGGCGATGTGGTCCTGCCACGTGGCGCGACCCGGCTGGCTGAGGCGGGCGGCGGCGGACGTTGTCCGGCCGGGGCGGACACGTCCGTCGGCGCGGATCTGGCGGGGATGATTTTTTTAGGGTTTCGGGGAGAGGGAGAGATCCGAAAACGGAGGGGTGTATATATAGGCATAGAGGGAGCTAGGAGAGTCCAAATGAGGTGCGGTTTTCGCCCACACGATCGTGATCGAACGACCGAGACGATGGAGCAGAGTTTGGTGGGTTATTTTGTGAACCCTTTTGGCCCCAGGTCACTTTGGGTGTTTTGTTAAGCTTGATGAGTAGCTCCATGCCATGTTCTTACTTGTCATGTTGAGGATGTGGATGTTATTTATGTACTCTGATGTGACGTGGCGAGTGTAAGCCAACTATGTTATCTCCCCCTTTTATTATATATTACATGGGATGTTGTAATGATTGCCTGACTTGCGACATTGCTTTCAATGCGGTTATGCCTCTAAGTTGTGCCTCGACACGTGGGAGCTATAGCCGCATCGAGGGCGTTACATAGCACCCCAGACCCCGGAGACGATCGTTGGATTTTGAGAAGACCCCGAACCTAACCTATTTATTTCTAGCCTCTCTGAATCTCGAGGACGAGATTCATTTTAAGGGTGGTAGGTTTGTAACATCCCAAAATTCTAAATTTTGGAATGTTATAATAAATAGATAGATTTGATTGATTGTTTGATTGATTGTCTGAAAGTGAGTGAATTTGAAACATTTTGAAAGTTAAATGAGAGGGAATAAAAGGACTATCCCAAAAATTTCATATTTGCCTTCTGATCTTCGTGAATTCAAATTCTTTTCAAATACAAAAAAAAACCCTAGAGAGAAGATGACATGACTTCTTCCATTTAAATAAATGAAAAGGGTGTTTGAAAAATATTTGAATTCCATTGGGAAATATTTTATTTCCAATTCATAAACTTCATGCAGCTCAATGATTTTCATGAGAGAAGATAATATGACTTCTTCAAATTATATGAAATATGAGTTGGGAGTTTCAAAAGGATTAAATTCAAAGCCCCTTTGAATTTATTTCCAATTTGGAGTTATTTGAGTTTTATTCAAATTATTTTTCTCCAAAAATAAAATATATGGAAAATAGGGTAACATGATTCCCTACAATAGAAAATTGGAGAAAGATTAATTTGAAATCATTTTGGTATTTTTAAAATGATTTTTGTTGGATTTTTTTTGACTGTGAACTGTGGGGTAAAACCCCCACAGTAGATCAAAACTTTATTGAGAATATAATAGGTACAACAAGTTGATTACAAGGAGTAACCAGGTTACAAGGAACAAAAAAGAAAAGAGAAAGCCCTACCAAACTAGCTTAGGGTGGGAGGTAAGAGATCCATTTGAGTAGATCATCCTTGTAAGCAGCTCTGATCCTGTGCTGCATGAGACTAATATCCTGCCGAAAAGCAAACCTCCATTTATTGAAACTGGCCCTCTCATGTCTGAACACTTTGGCATTTCTGACTAGCCAAATATGCCAGCAAGCAATGAATACCACTTCAGAAAAGAAAGGCCTTGCAAAATCTCTCCTTGCCTGAGTAACCAGCTCAACCATAGATGTGCCAGCAGTCCAATCAATCTGCAGATAATTCCAGACCCTTACACTGAAATTGCAATTGAAAAATAAGTGGTCTCTTGTTTCCCTAGCCTGCAAAGGGCATAGTGTACAGTGGACTCCATCCTCCATGTGCCAGTGTCTCCTTTCAACTATATCCTTGGTGTTTAACCTGTCCATAATAAGCAACCAAGCAAAGACCTTGATCTTGAGAGTACAGGAGGATTTCCATATCCAACAGAGCAAAGGATTGAAGGACTCAAACTGAAAGGAGAGTAAGTAAAACATCTTGGGTTTGAAAAACTTGGAGGAGCCCTGCCAGAACCAACAATCCTTCAAGCTGGGGTCCCTTCTGTGAGAGCTCATTAAAGCCTTTATCAGATTTAACTCATCAAAGGCTTGAGCCGATAAGGGTAGATGAAAAAATTGGTGCAGATCCTGGGTGTTGAAAATTTCTTTAATTGAGACCCAGGGGTCCTTGGCAAAAGAGAAAAGCCTTGGGAATCGTGCCTGCAAACTAGACGTTTCAGAGCCAAGGTTCCAATTATCAGACCAAAAGAGAGCAGTGTCCCCTTCATTGACCTGTACCCAGGAGCAGTCCCTAAAATGCTGCATGACTTTGCAAATATCCCTCCACCAAAAGGAGCCACAATCATTTGTTCCCTAGGGCATTCTCTCAAAATAATATGAGTCCCTAACTAGAGATACCCAAGGAATTTGTCGTTTATTCAGGAAATTGCTGGCATGCTTGATAAGGAGAGCCACATTCTGAACCCCCAAATTAAGAATACCAAGACCTCCTTTGCTTTTTGGCCTACATATGAGTTGCCAAGCCGCTAGAGATGGAGCTGGCTCATCTCTATGCTTTCTCCACAAGCACTGCCTTTGAATTCTTTCCAACTACTTCAGAATACCAGCTGGGAGAGCAAGGCTACCCATAAAAAAAATTGGTAGAGAGGATAGAGCCGAGTTCAGGAACTGTAGCCTTTCTCCTTGGTTAAGGAAAGAAGAACTGGCAGTCATTCTTCTCTCCATACAGTGAACCAGAGGCATGAAGTCTGCCATTTTGGGCCTGGTGGTCCCCATAGGTAATCCCAGATATGTAAATGGCATTGTACCAATTTTGCAGTCAAAAGCAGTTGCTAAATCCTCCATTATAGTAGAGTCAACATTGATTGGAATAATGGAAGACTTTTGATAATTGACATCCAGGCCAGTGGACTGAGAGAACACCTGCAGCATATCCTTCAGAGCCAGTAGTTGGGCCCTGTCTGCAGGGAGGATGATCAAAGTATCATCAGCATATTGGATCACAGGGTAGTCTGTATCATGGCAGGGAATAGGTAGATGCAGAAGTCCCCTCCTGTACATATCATTAATCACTGTTTGTAGCAGGTCAGCAGCTATGACAAATAGCAGAGGAGATACAGGGTCACCCTGTCTAACTCCTTTCTTACAAACAAATTTCCTCCCAGGGACTCCGTTGAGCAAGACAGAAGAAGTACCAGTGGTAAGGAGCTATTTCATCCAAAGAATCCACTTATCATTAAAGCCCTTATACCTGAGAATTTGAAAGATAGCTTCATGCTCAATGGAGTCAAATGCCTTTTCAAAATCCAATTTAAGGATTACTATTGGCCTCTTGGACTGGTGGCATTGATGTAAGTACTCGGAAGTCCAACCCAGGCAATCCTGTATTGTTCTGGTTTTGATGAAACCATATTGGTTCTTATGGATGCACTACATGATTATTGTTTGAAGTCTATTAGCAGCCATTTTGGACAAAAATTTAAGCCCCATACTAGTGAGAGAGATTGGTCGGAAGTCTCCCACTTCCTCAGGAGAAAGTTTTTTGGGCACAATAGTAATAAAAGAACTATTGATGTTATCTAAGACAGCCTTTCCCTCATGAAAGGCCCGGGCGAGCTCATAAAAATCCCCAGAAATAAGGTGCCAACATTTCTTAAAAAACAGGCCATTAAAACCATCCGGACCAGGTGCCTTATCCACAGGCATGTGTTTGACCACATTATCCATTTCCTCCTTTTCAAAAGGCCTAGTGAGCACCTCAAGGCCAGATACTGGTGAGATTAGTGAAGACAAGTCAAAACCCATCACAATCCCTCTAGAGGTGCCCATTCTATTCTTAAAACAGCTCCAGATAAGTCCAGCCATTTGGGAATGATCAGAGACTACAGTTCCATCAGGTAGTCTTAGACTTGCTATGGAGTTTCGCCTATGTCTCTCAGTGGCCATAGCATGGAAAAACTTAGTGTTTTCTCCCCCCCACCTTAAAGTATCTGATAGAGCATCGCTTCTTCCAGTACAGAAACTGTAAGTGCAGAAGCTTTTCCAAATGTGTTTTGACAATTCTTCTGAAGTTGTTTTCCTGAATAACAAGAGGCCTCCACTCCTCTAGTTCATCCAAAAGAAAAATGACATGATTACATTTGCTAATCAACAGCTTCAATTTGGAAATATTCATTTGCCATCTCTTAAGACACATTCTCAAACACTTAAATTTGTCTGCAATTTTTGCAGTGATGTGTGTCTTCCGAGAGGGCTGCTTCCAAGAGGATTCAACACAATTCATGAAACCTTCCGGTTCAAGCCAATAGTTTTCAAACCTAAAGATGTTTGATTTTGGAATGGAAGTTTTGATGGATACTAGACAAGGCACATGATAAGATGCAGTCCTAGCCAGAGGCAGCACTTCAGTCATGGGGTAATCAGAAATCCAATCTACAGAGGTAAAAAACCAGTCTAGCTGCTCAAGAAGTGGGGTATCCTGCATATTGGACCATGTGTAGGATCTGCCTTTGATTGGAAGTTCAAGGAGGCCCAGGTGACCGATGATCTCATTAAAAATGAACATGTCATTTATGTCCCCACCTGGTAAGTTTCTGTTATCCACAGATCGGAGGAAATTAAAATCGCCAAGTAGCAACCAATGCTCATTAACAGGTATAACAAGGTTGTATAACCAATTAACAAAATTGTCCCTGGCTATACCCTGACAAGGACCATAAACAGCCACAAGAGTCCAAGTTTCATTATTTTGTCTGGAAGTAAACTGAACCACCACAGCAAACTGCTGCACCTCTATGATAGTGCCACTAAAAACTGCAGAATTCCAGACAACAATAATTCCACCAGAAGCCCCAATTGAGGGAGAACAGACAAAAGAGTCAAATCTTTTAGGGCAGAAAGATTTGATTGTCCTTGAGTCAAAAGAAGTACATTTCATTTCTTGTAGACAAGCGATTGAACATTGGCTCTCCTCAATTTTCTGCCTAACAGCTCCTTGTCTAGCTTCAGAATTTAGGCCTCTCACATTCCAACAAAGAATATTCCAGTTTCTACAGCTATTACTCATTATAGCAAAAGTTAAAGGCCAGTAACCACATGGTACACAATACCACATTTTCAAAAGACAACAGTTTAGTCCATCCCAACATCATCAAGTTCCAAAGTTCCAGACACAGGAAACAGCCTAAAAATAGTGAAAAGGCAAAATTAAGGGCTTGCAAAACCCAATACTCCAGGGACACACTAATCATCATGTTTAGGCGAAGCTACAGCAGGTGGGTCCACCATAAGTGCATCCACAGTTAGCAGATTAGCATCAATCTGAAGCTCACGTCCAACTTCCTGTAGTCGACTTACAGGGGTTGCAGGAGGAATTCCATCAGAAGCAGGCTCTTCATGCATCTGGGCCATGAAAGGCTTGGCCTTGGGCTTCTTCCTCTTGGGCTGAAGCGCGAGCTCTTGGAAAGTGGGCTTGAAACCATCTCGCTGGGCTGAGCTTCTGGTGCAGCGTCGAACTGTGGTGTCAACAATTGGAGTTGGCGCCAGAGTCTTCCGTGGCTTGCGTTTGATCGCAGCAGAAGGAACCTGCACAGGCTGCACAGCAATAGGATCAGAGAAAAGCGCCCTGGCAACTGGCCGAGCGGGCTCCTCTTCCCTCCATGTAAGACGTGGCAGGTGCAAATCACTAAAAGCCAAATCCCAGCTCCTTTTAGACAGAACAACAGGTGACAAAGGTTGCATCATCACTGGCCTGGGTACAGAAAATGCTACAGGAGCTTGCAAAAGGTTCTCAAAAGACCTCCTCCAAATCATCTCCGGGGGCAAAGGAGGCCCAAAAGGGATCACAGGTAGAGCAATTTCCTTCGTGACAGGAGGAGGATGATACACCACAATTGCCCAATTGTTCGTTGTATCTTCATTGACCACAAGCTGCATAATTGATTCAGATAGATCATCCTCCACCACAATGACAGGTGGATCCTGGTTAGTCGTGGAGCTTGGCTGGGCGGAGAGATCTACCACCATTGACTCTTGATCTTGAGCAGGTTCAGGCTCAACATTGTCCTGGCCATTCGCCCAATTGTCCTCAGCCACTTCAATGATCACAGGCTCTGGCGGCGGAGGAGGGATTGCATTCCACCCCAAGGCGGGGTAGACAGGAAGATTAAACGGGGGCAAATCCGGGAAACGAACACCCGGAACTGGATGCGGATTGCCATTGAGGGGCATCCAATCTTCATCCTGGGGCATCTGCTCAGCAAAGTTCGCTCCCAAAATGTATAGAGGCACAGTCCAAGAAACTCTCGCCCCACCATAGGCCGCAAAATCCATGAAGACTACATCACGTGGTACCAGGAAATCCTCTGGGAAAGAAGCAAAGACCAAAGAGCGGACCAAATAGGGGTCCTCACTGACCCAATGGTGGAATTTCCCAAAAGTATTCACTGCTGCCCTAATGCATTCAGTGTTGCGAAGGTCCAATGGAATACCAAGAAACATGATAAGTCCCTGACGAAAACCCTGAACTCCCCGAAAATTTTCACCCTCGTCATGCTTCATAAAACGCACGAAACGGTCATTACCTAGCGGCTGAGGCGGAAGTTGTAGCAGAGAAAATCTGACAGCAGCATCTCTAAGCTCAAAGAGCCCAACAGACCGGATCCAAGGCTGAGCTGACCGAACATGAACCCCATGCCCATGCAACCACTGCACTACTTCCTCTCTAGCAGCACCAATCTCATCCAGTTGAGGAATAGGCATTACCTCCGCAAGCATGAACTCCTCATGACGGCGCACAATTGGGGTATGTGGCGTCACAAAGGTTCGCGGCAGATGATCTTCTCCCCCATCGACGATGTGGTGACCAGCAGGTACATACCTCAGGGGATCCAAATGAAAGTTGGCCATCGGAGTCGGGAGCTCCGCTTCCAGTGACGGCGAGTGAAGGGGCGGAGGAGGGGTTGCTGGCGGAGAAGTCGATGGTGTTTTGGGGCCAGGGCTGATGGAACTGGACGATGGTGTAAATGCAGAAGTGCAAGGGAGGTCCAAGTTTGGTAAAAGATTTGTCAGAGAGATATTCCCGCAGCGAACCTCGGAAGATGGAGCGTTAACCGGTTTGGCTTGCCACACGAGCCCCAAGATAGTAGCAAATTTGTTGCAGTCTTTTTTGACGTGACCAGACCGGAGGCAAGAGATACACCAAAGCGTAGATGTGCATGCAAAAGAAAAATGACCCTTCTCCAGGCACTGCTGACAGGTAAAAATTTCATCGACCATATCAGAAATTAAGGTGTCGAAATCTTCCCTTGCTTGTTGAGACGAGGGCATATCCAGCTGCTCCCCAACGGAAACCAGCGAAACCCGGCCCACCTCAAAGGGGGAAGATGGCTCATCCAGGCCCTCCGAGTCCAAAGCGGGCCCAACATGGCCCGGCACGACCGCATTCGAAGGAACAGAATTCTCGCCCGAGATTGGTGGCGTGTGATCAGCATGGGGCCGAAGATCATGCACCATACCAAACGAGATAGATGGTCTCGCCGACGTCCACCAGAGAGTCGCCGGCAAGGTTGGACGAATAATGACCCGCTCATGAGAAGAAATCGAGTAGCCCGCCTGTTCAACATCACGAATGCAACTTTCCGTAGCTGGATAACGATAGTCCTGGCAAGCACCATATCTTTGAAAAACTGCAAAAGAGAGCTTCTTCCGAATTGAATGAGCCGATTTGAAAGAAGACTTATTTTTGTTGGATTTTAATAGACCAGTAGCACTTTTTGAATTATCTGATTTTGTGTGTATTTTATTTAATGCTAGAAAAATGTTCATGTTGTAAAAAATCTTTTTCGGAAAATTTTGATATATTATATGCCCATATAATATTTTATTTATTTTGCTTTCATTATTTTTATTTGTCTGGAAATGTTTAAAAAAACTCACTCCGCCGAACTGGGCCGGCCCAGCTAGCCGCCAGGCCAACCCAGCCCAGCGCGCCGCCCCGTCACCCCGCGCAACCGATTCCAGGCGGGAGTCCGCCGCCGCCACGGCTCGCCGGAGCCGTCTCCCCGCCGGACTCCTCCTCCCCTGCCCCCTCCTCCACGCCTCCCGAGACCTCCCCTCCCTGCCTATATAAGCTGAGGCCCCGGGCCCCGTCGCTCTTCTCACCGCCGCCGCACAACCGCGCTGCCGCCACATGTGCTGCTGTCGTTGCCGCGCCGCCGCTGCACCGCGCGCCGTGCCGCTCGCCGCGTCGTTGCCTGCGCCGCCGCCCACGCTTTGCCCTGCCGCCACGTGGAGCTGCCGCCCCGCGCCATTGCCAACCGTCACCGGAGCCGATCTGCCGTTGCCGCCGGACTCGCTAACCGCTGCCCGGTTTTCGACGGAAAACCCCCGAACCGGTAATAAAACCGCCCGGTCCGGTTTATTTTTAGAGTTAGGTTTTCTTTAAAAAACGCTAGATCGATTTTGTTATAAAACCGGTTTTGTTTAGGTTTATTTATTTAATGAACGTTCATTAGTTAGCTTCTTTAGCGAACGGTTTTCGTCGTGTATGCTTCTGTAGCGAACGTTCATTCGATAGGATTTTTCTTTTTATTTTTATTTTTTAAATTTTCGGCTAAGGACCTATCGGTGATGATTTTATTTACAGATTAGTCCTTAGTTTTCAAATGACTATAACTTTTTACTCGTTAGTCCAAATCCAACGAAACCAACGCCCACGTCTTCGTTACGACCTCCTCCATCCATTAAACAACTTAAACATGTTTTTGAAAGTTTTAAAATATGAATTAGATCAGATTTGGATTCAAACTTCGTTTGATCATAACTTGAGTTTCGTAGCTCCGTTTGAGTTGATTCTTGTTGCAAATCGAAGCTCTTGACCTAAACATTCTAATAAGGCCAAATTCACATAATTTTGGTACTGTTAGAAATTGTTTTATGTTGCAAGAGTTATTTGCTTGGTTTTGAAGTTTTCTGAATCGTCTTCTTCGTTCTTTCTAATCTTTTGAGTGATTGCTTATGTGTGGTTACTATTGCTTTCTTACGATAGATTGACCAGAGTGTGACGAGTAGAGCTATCAAGAGTTTTGAGTGCAAATCATCTTCATCAACATTGCAGGCAAGTTCACACTTTGATCATATCCCTTTCGTACCCAGTTTTTATGCATTAGTTTCAACCCTCAAACATTGCATGAGTAGGATTGATAACATGTGGGTATTGGGAAGTAGTTAATGAGGTAGGAACCTATTGCCTTGTTACTATCAAACCCTTGGGAGTTACTTCTACGCGTTGCTTATATTGCTATGCTATGCTCGTAGACGTGGTTTCGGTATGAGTGAAATCCATGACAGATGTGAGATTGTTAATTAATGGTTCAACTTAAGGTGGCAACTTAAATACACATCTGGGTGGATTGCTAGGGGCAGCCTGGGGATATACCAGTGGACTTCCCTGGACACCTGGGGATATACCAGTGTTGTCCTAGGAGATCCCGGGGATATACCGTGTGATCATCGTACGGTCCGCCACCCAGGCTCAAAGGGATCATAAGATTATTCATGCTAGAAACTTCCGTGTGCAGCCACAAGCTATTATGGGCTCTAGCATAGTTGATTAAGTCGTGTGAACTCTTATAGTGGTAGACTAGCAGATGTAGGGGTTGTAGGTGGTACGGTCTACCCATCGTAAGGTGCAAACGCTTCTGAAAGACTATGTCTCGGTCATCCGTCTTCTCAAACACCATGTAGTCCGAGAAACCAAACGGAGGCGATCGATTCTTGTGGGGAAAAGTGCGCAAACCTCTGCAGAGTGTAATAAACTAATCATGGTTAGCCGTGTCCCCGGTTATGGACATCTTGAGTATCTAGTTCTTGGATTATCCTGTTGATCTCATCACGTTACTTTAATTAACTTTGTTGGGTTTTAATGATGATGCTTAATTGGGATTGAGAATGCTGTCAACCATTCTCAATGTTTAACAACCACCATGATAGTTAAATAAATTTATTCCTTTGCAGTAGGGAAAAATTGGCTTTTCGCAAAAAACATTATAACCATAGAGCTTTTCCACCAGCCATATATGCATATAGTGATAGTCATTGTTCATCATTTTCTCTATGGTGTGAATTTGCCAGTACATTCAATGTACTGACCCGTTTCGGGCTGCAACGTCCCATTGTTGCAGGTTTCTTACGATGAGTAAGTGATACGTTAGGGTTACGATTCTACACTCAACTTTGCCGTTGGTGTTGATGGGAAACCACAACCTTGTTGCTTCCGCTATTTTGGATTGAGGTAATAGTATTTACGTTATTTTATACATGTGATTTACCTCTGTTATAAATCCTCGAGTACTATGTGTGTCAGCATACCGATCCAGGGATGACACTTAAGCACAGAGACTTGATCCATTCGGGTCAGGTCGCTACAAGATGGTATCAGAGCACATGTTGACTGTAGGACGTGACCCTAGAAACTGGCAAGCCCATAGCAAAGATTTTTCTCTACAACTTTCCCTTTCAAAAAGATCTTTTACCTCTCTTCTCTTCTGAGCTTATTCAAAAATTATGAGAAAATATCACAGTATAGACAATAGCCCCTGATGCTCTATTTGGCGTTCGCAAAGAAAGGCCGAACAGAGAATCAAATAATAATCATAGGAGTCTAATCATAATATGTATATGTGAATAAGCAGGCTTTGCCACTGGCCGCTACCACTCGTACTGCGGAGGTCTCCGAACTGAAGCGGGACCTTGAGCGGTCCGAGGGAGAGCTCGGCCTTACCAAGAGGCAACTCGAAGAGAACAAACATAAGTGATACCCCGCCTGTATATTGATAAAGAAAATAAAGTGATTACTAGATCATGGGATCATCATGAATTTTGCTAGGGGCCACGACCGAAGTGGCAGCCCTGAAGAAGGCGCTGTCCGAGGCCGAAGACAGAGCGGCCCAGGAGCGCATCGAGCGTGAGAAGCAAGAGATCCGAGTCGGCGAGGTTCGGCAAGAGCTCTAGGATTTCGTTAAAAAATACGAGTCCTTGGAGCATGACTCTAAGACGCAAGGGTCCGAGCTTGCGAAGGCCCTCGAGAATGCAGAAAATGCCATGGCCGAAGCTCAAAAGGCCCTCCAGGAGATTCATGCGGTCAAGAAGATAGCGGCGGGTAAGGCATTCATTATGCAAAGCAAGCATGTGAAGGAGACTTTCCTTTTACTTACCCAAATTCGGAGCTCTCCAGGAGCATTCGCAGATCTACCCAGTAGCGTATCAGATGCCGCGGAGTTCTACCAGGCTGAGGAAGGGAGCTCGACAGAAAAGTTGTTTTGGTCTCAATATACTGGGACCGAACATCCAATGCCCTTGAGCGACCAACTGAAGAAACTGGTCGAGCTTCACAAGGCGGCCAAATTGGCCATGAAGGGTCTCATAGTCCGGATGTGGGCTGGCGAGCCCCTGCCTGGCAGCTACTTCGGCCTGGTAAAGAGGCTTGTGAATGCCTGCCCACGGCTTAAAGTCATAAAGCGGTATGTCTGCATTGAGGGTGCACGTAGGGCCTTTGCCCGTGCGAAAGTGCACTAGGCGAAGATGGACGCCGAAAAGCTAGTGAAGGAGGGGCCACCGGAGGGGAGCATCGCCACCCCGAAAAGTTTTATGGCAGTGTCCTGAAGGGTGCCCGCCTTGTGGCGGAGGAATGTGCTAAGGATGTAATATTTGAATGAATGTATTCATGTGATCATGTAATATGAAAACGAGTTCATGTGCGCTATATAATGCTTGTCGATTTAAAATATTACCTTCTGTGCGGCCGTTTATAAGATCTAAGAGTTGGCCAATCGTCGGCTTCTGCCCCCATGTAACTAGTACTGAGGTGTTCGGGATTAATCTTAAACGCTCTTTATCCAAAAAAATTGGTCCTTTAAGGAGGTGTTTAGCGTAGCGAACAAGGCAATGGACTATACAACTTTATCACTCTCACTTAGCCATAGAAGTCTACAATTTTAAATTTTGGTGGAGCCCCTAGTATTCGGAAGGCCGAACTTGGGGTGCTATATACGCCTAAATCGGACAAGGCCGATTCCTCGCCTGAAGCGAAAAAATCTTTAAGGATTTGAGACCTCTTGAACAGCGACCAGCTCTCACCGCATCATGACAGTCAGTTTTCGGCTTTCTCTACTGAGGTGCTTGTCCGGAAGAACCGGGACACAATCGCAGTATTTCTCACACTGCTACCTTAGCCGATATAGCGGAATGTAAGGTACCAAAACATGGGAACCGGGCAAACCCAACTATTGACCCAAGACATGATTCGGAGCTGATGCATATAATGCTATAAGTTCGGGGTGCCGCACTGTCTAAAGTGTTCAGACTTTTCTTGCCGTGTTATGGGGTACACTGAAGCCCCTAGCGCACTGAACGTACCAGAATGTACGGGTGCAATCTGTCGTAAATAAGCAGGAAGGGGAAAAAGATGAAGAAATGCAATAATAAGCTAACAATATACATTGTTATTTAAATGATACGTCAAAGCGTATGTATACAAGTAGTGCAATAGGCAAAAATAGGACTATTTGACATGTCCTATCCAAGGGCAGGCTACGTGTGGGTATGTAAAACAGGTATAGCGATTGTTATCAGAGACCACGTGGGGATTACCTTGTACGTCAAAGCTTCTTGCTTCCTTGGTGTTTCCTTCCCATGATGGGTCCGATAATCAGGGTATCGGAGAGGGCCATCAGAGAATAGGGTCCTAAAAGGAAGAAAATGGTAAAGATATACGGGTCCTATGCCCATGGTATCTTGAGTACGTAATTATGGATGCGCAGCGTAAATTTCGCCGCTTGACTAGGATGAGGACAGAGGCCGAATTGCTAGGCGAGCTCAAAACGTGCTGGGCGATCCTATTGCAGGGTACTCCGGACTCGCTTGAGGGTGTCCGAGGGCTTTATCGCGGAATTGGCGGTTTGCCTCAGAAGGCTGCTTTGTACTTCTGCTGCGAGGGCCGCAGTGTGCTCCTCCGTATAGAGCGAGTGTTCTGTGTTTCCATTAACTGTTATAACCCCGCTAGGTCCTGGCATTTTGAGCTTGAGGTATGCATAATGCGGTACCACATTGAATCTGGTGAATGTAGTTCGTCCGAGCAGTGCGTGATAGCCATTGTGGAAGGCGACGATATCGAAGATCAACTCCTTGCTTCAGAAGTTGTTCGGGGATCCGAAGACCACTTCCAATGTGCTTGAGCCCGTGCAATAGGCCTCTACACCTGGTATGACACCTTTAAAGGTGGTTTTTGTGGGTTTGATCCTTGAGGGGTCAATACCCATTTAGCGCACTGTATCCTGATAGAGCAGGTTCAGGCTGCGGCCACCGTCCATAAGGACTCGAGTGAGGTGAAATCTGTCGATGATGGGGTCAAGGACCAATGTGACAGAACCGCCATGACGGATACTAGTAGGGTGGTCCCTGTGATCGAAAGTGATCGGACAAGAAGACCATGGGTTGAACTTTGGGGCGACTGGCTCCATCGCATAGACGTCCCTTAGTGCATGCTTCCGTTCCCTCTTGGGAATATGGGTTGCATATATCATGTTCACTGTTTTCACTTGGGGAGGAAATTTCTTCTGTCCTCCTATGTTCGGCAGCCGGGGCTCCTCCTTGTCGTCGCTATGCAACCCCTTTTCCTTGTTTTCGGCATTCAACTTGCTGGCCTGTTTGAACACCCATCATTCCCTGTTGGTGTGGTTGGCTGGTTTATCGGGGGTGCCGTAAATTTGGCATGAGCGATCGAGTATGCGGTCCAAACTGGACGGGCCCGGATTGCTTCTTTTGAACGGCTTTTTCCGTTGACCGGATTTAGAGCCACTGAATCCGGCATTGACTGCCGTGTCTTCGGTTTTGTCACCGTTGTTGCGGTGCTTGTGTCTGTTGCGACGTGGCTTGCCGTTGCTATCTCTGGCATCTGAATTGCTAGGATTTTTAGATGTGTTGTTGCTGCGAGCCAGCCAGCTGTCCTCGCCCGAACAAAAGCGGGTCATGAGTGTCGTGAGGGCTACCATGGACTCCGGCTTCTCTTGGCTGAGGTGTCGGGAGAGCCACTCGTCACGGATGTTATGTTTAAATGCCGCTAAGGCCTCGGCATCCGGACGGTCGACAATTTGGTTCTTTTTTGTTAGGAACTGAGTCCAGAATTTCCTAGCTGACTCCCCGGGCTATTGGGTTATGTGACTCAAGTCATCAGCATCCGGTGGTCGCACATAAGTGCCCTAGAATTTGTCAAGGAATGTGTCTTCCAAGTTCTCCCAACTGCCAATGGAGTTTGCCGGCAGGCTATTCAGCCAATGTCAAGCCGGTCCTTTGAGTTTTAGTGGGAGGTACTTGATGGCATGTAGATCGTCACCGCGGGCCATGTGGATGTGGAGGAGGAAATCTTCAATCCATACCGCGGATCTGTTGTACCATCATATGATTCAATGTTTACGGGTTTAAACCCTTCTGGGAATTTGTGATCCATTACTTCGTTGGTGTAGCATAGGGGGTGTGTGGCGCATCCGTGCCGGGCTATATCATGATGCAGTTCGTACGAGTCTTGTCTGATGTATTCGGCCCGACCGGATTTGCTTTTAGTATATCCAGCGTGACGGTCGTTGTCACGCGTTGGGGCACGCCCCCATGATTCGTAGATCGATCTTGTATTTCCTGCTTAGTTTTCCAGTACGTCTCGCAGGACCTGTGTGTAGCCCCGGGCCTTGGTGTTTTTGTTTGACTGGCGACAGGGTGCGGGCTGGACTTCGGGCTGATATGCCGCTTTGTCTTGGCCACGAGGTGGACGGTGAGCCGCATCATACGCTGGTAGTGTAGGCTTTAGTGCTTCCTCCTCGAGTTGGGGTAGCAACCTGCGCTAGGACCTCGGTCCATCTATCCGCTAGCAGATCTTGATCAGCTTGAAGCTGTTGCTGCTTTTTCTTCAGGCTTTTTGCTGTGGCTATAAGTCGGCGCTTGAAGCGCTCCTACTTGAGGGGATCCTCAGGCACGATGAATTCTTCATCGCCGAGGCTTACTTCGTCTTCGAAGAGGGGCATGTAATTGTCATCCCCTGATTCTCCGTCTGTCGCCTGTTCCTTGGGGCTCGTATGTCCATCCTTTCGCTCGAAGCCTGGCTGGAGGGGATTGTCTTCGTCTTCGGCACCGTCCGCAGCGTTATTGTCTTTTGTGCCGGTATCGCTGCTTTTGCTATGGCGGGGCTTAGAGCGGCGTCGATGACGCCGGTGCTTAGATTGCTTCTCGAGGGGATTATCCTCTGTTGTCTTATTGCCATTGCTTTCTTTGGGGGTGTCCACCATGTATATATCATATGATGAGGTGGCTGTTCAGCGCCCTGTGGGCGGTGGTTCCTATTCTTCTCCTGCATCGCCGTCCATACCGTCGATGTCTTCGGAGTCGAAATCAAGCATGTCGGTTAAGTCTTCGACAGTGGCTATTAAGTGGGTGGTGGGTGGGGAATGAATTCCTTCGTCGTCCGCTTCCCACTCGAGCCGGACATAGTTCGGCCGAGGGCCTCCTGACAAGGAGAGAGACCTCAATGAATCTAGCACATCATCGAAGGGCGAGTGCTGAAAAATATCTGTGGAGGTAAACTCCATGATCGGTGCCCAATCAGATTGGATAGGCACGGACGCAGGCGGTTCGGAGCCTGTGGCTGGGGATGAATCCAAGGGTCCAGTAACACAGGTCTCATAGGAGGTGAAGTCAGTATTCGACTCTATCGCCGCTGAGTGTGCGGCTTCCATGGCGGGGTCCAACCACCCGTCCTCAGATGGCACGATTTGCTCCGGATTGAGGGCCGGAGTATCCACAAGTGTAATCTCTCGAACACCGTCCGACGGCAGAGCTAAGTCATGCTCGTCGTGACTGTGCGGCGCACCTGACACGGGCACGAATCCGTCAAAGATCAAGTCTCCGCGGATGTCAGCAGTTTAATTCAAGCTTCCAAACCTGACCTGATGGCCAGGGGCGTAGCTCTCGATCTGCTCCAGATGGCCAAGTGAGTTGGTCCATAGTACGAAGCCGCCGAATACGAAGATCTGTCTGGGGAGAAAAACCTCACCCTAGATCGTATCGTTGCCGATGATCGAAGGAGCCATCAAGCCTTTATCGTGACGGCACAGTGGAACTCTCAATGAAAGCACTAATGTCGATGTCAAAACCGGCGGATCTCGGGTAGGGGGTCCTGAACTATGCGTCTAAGGCTGATGGTAATAGGAGGCGGGGGGGCATAATGTTTACCCAGGTTCGGGCCCTCACGATGGAGGTAATACCCTACTTCCTGCTTGATTGATCTTGATGATATGAGTATTACAAGAGTTGATCTACCACGAGATCATAGAGGCTAAACCCTAGAAGCTAGCCTATGATTATGATTGTTGTTGTCCTACAGACTAAACCCTCCGGTTTATATAGACACCAGCCGGGCTAGGGTTACACAGAGTCGGTTACAAGGGAGGAGATCTACATATACGAATTGCCAAGCTTGCCTTGCACGGAAAGGAGAGTCCCACCCGGACACGAGATGAAGTCTTCAATCTTGTATCATCATAGTCCAACAGTCCGGCCAAAGTATATAGTCCGGCTGTCCGAGGACCCCCTAATCCAGGACTCCCTCAACGGCCTCGACATGGTAGTGGGCGGCCTCCATCAGGGCTAAGGCCACCGCTGCGGAACGGACAGCTGCAGTGCCACTCTCGCTAGTTGCTATCCCCGAGGCAGATGCTGCTGCCGCCACCTGAGAAGCAACATCGGCCATTTGGGCTGCCTTGGTTGCCCAGACGTAGACTGCGGTCGTCCTCACTGAAAGTGCGTTATATCGACTAGAGGGGGGGTGAATAGGCGATTTTTATGAAAGTCTTCAAAACATGGAAGTTATGAAGACAAACAGTAGAGATATGCCTATTACTATGCAGCGGAAGTTAGACTACACTAGGCAAGCCATGGTCAATTATCAACAGAGTGAAAGCAAAGTGACAAATAGCTGTAGTGTAATTAGGATCAGGTAGGAAGATACTATGAAGCCAAACAGATCATACACTCACGTTGTGAAGACAAAAGATAGAACAGACACGCAATGACTTCACAATGAGTGATCAGTAAGTAAAAGGAAGTGAAGATGAAACCAGTGACTCGTTGAAGACAATGATGTGTTGGACCAGTTCCAGTTGCTGTGACAAATGTACGTCTGGTTGGAGCGGCTAGGTATTTAAACCTTAGGACACACAGTCCCGGACACCCAGTCCTGAACACGCAGCTCGGGACACCAAGTCCTCACCGTATTCTCCTTGAGCTAAGGTCACATAGTCCTCGCCCAATCACTCTGGTAAGTCTTCAAGGTAGACTCCCAAACCTTCATAGACTTCGTTCACTGGCAATCCACAATGTCTCTTGGATGCTCTGAACGCGACGCCTAACCGTCTGGGGATGCACAGTCCTCAAGTGTAATAAGTCTTCAGATCACACAGACAAGAAGACTTAAGTGATGCCCAATGTTCTCTGGCTCTGGGTGGTTAGGGCTTTATCCTCGCAAGGAATTCTCTTTCTCAAAGGCTTCGAGGTGGGTTGCTATCAAACGACAAAAACCGTGCACAGAAATCTGAGCAGCCAACTGTTTATGGTTGTAGGGGGTGGGATATTTATAGCCACTTGGCAACCCGACCTGATTTGTCCGAAATGACCCTGGGTCAGTAAGGAACTGACACGTGTCTCAACGGTCAGATTTCAAACTCTCATGGAAACTTCACTTGGGCTACAAGCAAAGCTAACTTGTCCGGCTCTGGACAAGATTCGCTCTCATTGTCTTCACTCGAAGACATAGGTTTTTGGTTTAGGCATCACTTCAGTCATTCTGACTGGTTCTCCTGGACCCCACTTAACAGTACGGTGGTTCCTATGACTCAACACAAAAGAAAAAGAACTACAAAAGATCTAAGTCTTCGAGCTCCATAGGCTTCATAACGTGTCTTCTTTTGTCATAGTCTTCAATGTGAATATCTTCATATACCACCTTTGACTTCAATGTCTTCATACATTTTTAGGGGTCATCTCTGGTAGTAAAACCGAATCAATGAGGGACTTCTACCTGTGTTATCCTGCAATTCTCACAAACACATTAGTCCCTCAACTAGGTTTGTCGTCAATACTCCAAAACGAACTAGGGGTGGCACTAGATGCACTTACAATCTCCCCCTTTTTGGTGATTGATGACAAACTAGTTGAAGTTTTCAACGGGGAATATAGTCTGTGAGATTGTAAAGGATAAGGAATTGTCTTTATAAGTTGCAAGGGCTCCCCCTGAAGATGTGCATACAAGTTAATTTGCTTTTGGAATGCAAATGCACATGGCAGGTTGTACTTGTGGAGATCCACTTCAGCTTATGATGACAATCCACTATGCATGTGAAAGTATATGAAGATAATGACATGCATAATGGAAAATGGACGTCTGCAGAATGAGATAAGTGCGGAATTTATCGTCGCACATGCGGAATTTATCTTCGCATAACAGGGTGGCAAACAAGTAGCAGACAACCATCTGGTTTAAGTGTTACAACTCACAAGAACCAAATGTAGCAAAAACGAGAGTTGTAAGCACGAAGCAAAATATAAGGCACCCGCCCATATGAACCCGCTTGAAGACTATCAATCTCATATGCTTCTCCCCCTTTTGTCAGTAATGACCAAAAAGGTTTGAAGACATAGAGCCTCTACTCGTTCCCATGAGGAGTAGATGAAGTAGCAGGGGTGTTGGTGTTGTTTGGCGGTGCAGAAGAGCTTGGAGGTGCTGAAGCAGGTGGCGGTGAGGTAGCATCGTCTTCTTCCTCAATGATTCTGGCAGTGACTGTGGCAGCAGAGGAAGAAAACTCAGAGTCTTCAAGAGATGGAGTCCCCAGCAGCACAGCTCTTCGAGGAGGTGTGGAGTCAAACTTGAATCTCTCAGTGAAGCCATCCTCTTGAAGATCAGCTTCAGAAAGCATCATTGTTAGCCCTTTCCATGTGCGGCGACAGGTTTCATGGGCAACGAAAGCGTTCTTGGTGGCAAGATTTCGGATGCGATTTACATCCACCAAGAGGCTCTTCATCTGTCTCTTCAACCAGTCATGATGCCTATCCTGCTTTTGATGAAGGGCCACAAGAAGCTCTCGGTCGTTGAGAACACGAGTGCGCTTCTTGGGTCTTGAAGCAGTGGCACTGTCAGTGGCTTCAGTTGAAGCAGGGTGTGGTGCACGTGTAGTGCTAGCCAAAGGATACACCCTGGAGATGGCTTCAACACCTTCAACGTTCTGAGTGAAGCTCTGGTGTTCTGCATTCTGAAGACTCAGAGGTTGCTTGGCAGGCTCAGAATATATAGCTTCAGCAGAGGTATCCACATCTGGCAAGAAGATCCGATGGTTGCGGGCTGAGGGCTGATATGAGATTGCAGAGTGAAGCTTGATCAGTCTCATTACCCAAGGAGCATAGAACTTCAAACCAAGTAAATCTGAGCCTGATGCAGCAAGTTGGCGTATGAAGAAGTCCTGTGCGTTGAAGCATTTTCCATGAAGGATAGAAAATATCAGAGTCTTCATTGCACCCTCGATCTTGGCATTTGGAGAGTGCCCTTTGATAGGCCAGAGAGTCCGCCGGATAATGTGATAGATGGTTCTGGACAGGTACTCAAAGTCTTCAACGAAGAACTCTGTTGGATAAGGAGCATCGTGGGGCAATGGCTTCATCATGGAGAGCATCTGACTCATATTCGGTTCAGGCCTCTGGAATATGCTCTCAAGAGCTTCAGTGTGTAGTGGACAGCCTTCCTCGAAGAATTCGCCAGGAGTGGGCAGGCCGGTGAGCTCAATGATATCAAATGCATTGGCTTCGTGATGGACATTGGCGGTCATCCACTCCAGGGCCCAAGTCTTCGGATCTCTGTTGTATCCTTTGATGTGGAGGGTGGCATAGAATTGCAGCAGAAGCTCTTCATTCCAGTGCTCTTCATCAGTTACAAACTGCAGCAGACCCACTTGCTTGAAGCAATCCAACGCTTCCTCTAAACAGGGCAGACCAGCAATGGCTTCAACATCAAGGCGCTTGTGCGGGAAGATGCGACCTTGGTTGTATAGGATGCATGAATAGTAGCTGCGCTCAGGATAGCTCCAGAACCTATCTGATGAAATCCTTTCCCTTGAATAGGGGTTCTTGGAGCAGTTGAAGAACGTATTATCTGCCTTGAAGCTATTAATGTTAAAGGAGCCAGGTGTTGATGCAGGACCTGGGAACCTCAGCAGCCTTGGGACTGGCTTCTGGACATGAGGCCTGTGCTCAACATGGTAATCAAATTGAGGACATGCAGCAGACTCAGGAACAGAAGTGTCTGGATCAGTAGCTTCGCTGTCTTCTGAAGCTTTTGGTGGGGAGGGCTCCACATTGGCTTCAGTGTTGGTTGTGGCAGCCTCAATATTTTCAGCCTCCGCTTGACTAGCTGGAGGGTCGGTCACAAGCACGTTCTCCTGGAGAACTGCTTCTTGGTGGAGCATAGGAGTGGGCTCTTGCGGTGCTTCTTCTGCGGCTGATGCAGCCGGAATGTCTTCAGCATAGACTTGAGGCCTTGGACCTTTGCGAAGCGTGCGGAATGCAGACGACGCCTGTGGGGTTGGAGTGGGCTGGGCCTCATTGTCTTCTTCCTCTTGAGGGCGATCCGACCATGAAGCATCATGTGCAATTGGCGTTAGTGGATGACCAATGCTGATGAGTTCGCTGTGTTCTAATTGAGGAAGGGCTGCATCATCTCCTACATTGTCACGATGACCAATGTCTTCAGCAGCGATGGGATCAGCATCAGCTGCTGGAATGTCTTTAGGAACAGGAGCCTCTGTGGAAGCAGGCTCATGCACCGTCAGTTGACCATCTGCGTCAGGGTGAACCATAGAAATAGGTTCAACTATCAAGGGCTCTGTGGGAGCAGCCCGAGATTTCTTGGTCTTTCTCTTTTTCTTGCTGGGGGCAGTAGGAGAGGCTTCAGAGCTCTTCCTCTTCCTGGCTTCAGCCTCAGCAGTTCTTGTATTCTTGAGCTCTGAAGCTATTGACCGGCTCTTTGGCTTCGAGCCAGTCGTTGCAGTTGGGAAGACAAGCGGAACTGCTTCCTGCCTTGGTGCCTCTGGTTCAGCTGGAACAGTCTTCTTCTTTCTTTTGCGGCCATCTTGGGGTCGATGCCAGGACGCCCAAGTGCCTTGCGCTTCTCAGCCTCATTGTAGGCTTGCACACATCTGTCTGCCAGAGTCTTCATTCGCTCCCGCGAACCTTGAGCTTCTGCACGCTTCTTCAGAAAGTTTTCCTTTAGTTCGTGCAACATGATCTTGAAGCTCTTCACTTCTTGCACGCTGAGCTTGGCCATATTCTTCTTGAACTGAGTCTTTTCATGATCAATTTTCTGCTTCAGTTCAACAATGCGCTGGGCAATGGCAAGTTCTGAAGCAATAGCGCCTTGGAAGGCGACGCTGAGGCCAACGGGCAGCTGCAGATCTTCGAAGCTGATGTTTGGTGTGGCAAACCATTCGTCGATGAAGTTTTGGATGATGGCGACATCAAAGAGAGGCAAATTGTTGAAGGTTTCAGCTTCTTCTTTGCTCTTGATGAGCTGCCCGAGAGTGTCATCTCCAAGATCTTCATCACTTGACAGATCAATGGCTTCGCTGTGCAGAATGGCAGCAGCTGTGAGCTCTTTGCCGGTGTGTGGCTGAGGCATCTTGGCCTTCTGGGACTTGGAGACGCGGGATACGTCTTCAGACTGCACACTGTCTTCAGGAGGTGCAGTTGCTAATGGTTTCGCCCTTGAGATTTTTGGTGAACGGGCCGGCTTTGAAGCTTTTGGCTTCTTCAACTGCTTTGGCTTCGGTACAGCAGGAGCTTCATCAGACTCAGAGTCAGCTGGAGGGTCATTCACGGCAGTCCCTTGGACTAAGATGCGGGTGATGAGGCCCTCAAGGTTGGCATACGGACCGATGATATTGGGTTCTGTGTCACATGTGCCATCTGCCCTTGGTGCTGAGGGACCAGGGTTGAAGTCTAACCCAAATTTCTTCTTGTTCTGCTTCGCTGATTGTTGGGCAAACTCGAAGTTGTGCTTGAACAGATTGTCGTCACGACACCAGAGTAGTGACGACGGATGTGCATCATCAGGCTGTGGCCCACGAACCATGCATGGATAGAAGCTTTGGGCAATAGCTTCATCTCTGGACCTGGGTACAAGGTTCTTGTATAAGATGTCTCCCCACGGTCTTTTGATGGAACTTTTCTCGGCATACTCTTGGGTTGTGAAGCGGTATTTGAACCACTGTTCTGCCCAATAGCGTCGAATCCATTGGATTCGGGTCTTGCGTTGCCCATAATTCTCTTCAGGATCTATTTTATACATTTCTGCCAGGTCATCAGGCAGATCTTTGGATGTTCCTCCACGTCGCTGTCTGCCCCCCTTCCTTGCTGCTGTTTCTGAAGCCATAAACTTTAACTTGGAAGGCTTCAAGACATTCAAAGGCTTCAAAGGCTTTCTTTTGCTGGACCAACAGGAACTGGCTTCAGGAGAATTTATGTGATGCTGTAGGAATTCTGCAAATGAATGCAGACTATGAGAACCAAAAGATTCTCCCACGGACATGTACCTGTGACAGCATTAAGGTGCGAGGGAAGGGGAAGAGGTCATATGCATTCTCAGAAGATTTTGAAGATAAATCAGTTTAGAAGACATTGACCTCATCGTGCGAAGACATTCACTCATAGATAAGAAGTTGGTTCCAGATTTGTACGAATCCACAGATCAGTACAAGTGAGGAATCTAACTACTTTTTGAAGCACAAGTGAATATTCTAGGCATGTTATGAGATGCAGTTTGAGAGAGATCTAGTTTGTGTGAGCAGAAACTGCTTGTGGTAGAAAGTGACAGATAAATAGGATCAACGGTGTTGTAAAAGGCAGTTTTATTTACCACACTGAGAACTGCTAGACGGAGCGAGAGATGAGGCCGAGCAGTTCACTCGTCCGTACCCTAACTTGGCGACGGAGGAGACCTACAGCGACGGCGGAGAGGATGATGTCCAAGGTCAGCGTGAAGACGGCGTCGGAGAGGTTGCGGCAGCGAAGCGCTTCGTCGCCAGCGTCGTCGAGAGCTAGCGGTGGCGCTAGGGTTCGTGAGAGGGTGGAAGAAGAGATAGTTACGGCTGTGAGTGTGTATTTATAGGCACAGGGGCGGCACTGTGCTATTACACAGGTGCCCCTGGCGATTCGCATCTGAGGAACGCGTGGCTAGTTTGCGGAAGTTTGGGGTTTGTTCCACGTCCCACGCACGCCTGGATTGTCGGGCGGTCGTTCCTGCTTCTCCGGATTTTATGTGGAGGAATGAGCATTGAAAATGGACTTTATGGTTGTCTCTATATCTTCTGCTGACAAGGACGCAGTGAAGACATTCGACAGTTTCAATAGAATGCATATGACTTAGAGAGATAGAGTTTGAGATAGAAAGCATAGAGAAGTTTGGGTCCGATCACATTCACTTAGTTCAAAAGATTCAACACGAAGATATAGCTATAAGTGAATGCTGTAGAGGACAGAACACTAGCATATATATGTTGAGTTCGAAGCCAAACCAAATGTGAAGACATTGCAAGGTAACGCCATGAGTGAAACACTTCAAAATAGAACGTTTGGTGGTGGCGTTACCCACCGTATAGGAAGTATTAGACCCAGACACGACGCACAATTATCGTGGCGCTCCGAAGTCAAATTCCACATTAATGTATTCACACTTAGAATGTATGTCTTCATTGATTGAAGATATACTTTACTTTGTGTGTTGCACATCTAAGTCATCATATGCATAAGTGTTAGGATGTGTGCCTGATCACAGGACATTTGAGGATTCCAGGATATTTAGCTCACACCGTAACTTGCAAAACCTCTTCTCATCCAAGGGCTTGGTGAAGATATCTGCCAATTGCTCTTCAGTGTTGACGTGTATGATATCAATGTCTTCCTTCACAACATGATCTCTGAGAAAGTGATGACGAATTTCAATGTGCTTTGTCTTCGAGTGCTGAACTGGGTTGTTGGCAATCTTGATGGCGCTTTCGTTGTCGCAGTAAAGTGGCACTTGCTTCAGATGAATGCCATAGTCCTTGAGTGTTTGCTTCATCCACAGAAGCTGAGCGCAGCAAGATCCAGCAGCAATGTATTCAGATTCAGCAGTGGAGAGAGATACACAGTTCTGCTTCTTTGAAGACCAACATACAAGTGATCGTCCCAGAAAGTGACATGTGCCTGATGTAGACTTGCGATCAACTTTGTCACCAGCATAATCAGCATCCGAGAATCCAACCAAATCAAACTCTGAGCCCTTTGGATACCATAATCCTAGAGTTGGGGTGTGAGCCAAATATCGAAGAATTCGCTTCACAGCTAAGTGATGCGACTCCTTTGGTGCCGCTTGAAATCGAGCACACATGCAAACACTAAGCATAATATCTGGCCTAGATGCACATAAATAAAGCAAAGAACCAATCATGGAGCGGTATACCTTTTGATCGAACTCTTTACCATTGTCGTCGGGACCCAGATGATGTTTGGCTGGCATTGGTGTTGTGAAGCCTTTGCAGTCTTGCATACCGAACTTCTTCAGGCAATCTTTGAGATACTTCTCTTGAGATATGAAGATGCCATTGCGTTGTTGTCGTATTTGAAGACCAAGGAAGAACTTCAGCTCCCCCATCATGGACATCTGATATTGCTCTTGCATCATATATCCAAACTCTTCACTGTACTTCTGATTTGTGCAGCCGAAGATAATGTCATCCACATATATTTGGCACACAAACAGTTCACCATCATATGTCTTCGTGAAAAGAGTGGGATCTAGGGAACCAGGTATGAAGCCTTTGCTCTTCAGGAAGTATTTGAGTGTGTCATACCAGGCCCTAGGGGCTTGTTTGAGGCCATACAGCGCCTTGTTGAGCTTGTATACCATGTCAGGATGTTTTGGATTTTCAAAGCCAGGCGGTTGTGCAACATACACTTCTTCTTCAATCTTGCCATTGAGAAAGGCACTCTTCACATCCATTTGATATAGAAGTATGTTATGATGATTTGCATAGGCCAGCAGTATGCGTATGGCTTCAAGCCTAGCCACAGGAGCAAATGTTTCATCGAAGTCAATGCCTTCCACTTGAGTATATCCTTGAGCAACGAGACGAGCTTTGTTTCTGACAACTTGACCATGCTCATCTTGCTTGTTGCGGTATATCCATTTGGTGCCTATTATATTGTGCTTCCGTGGATCAGGACGCTTAACCAGTTCCCATACATTATTCAGCTCAAACTGTTGAAGCTCTTCTTGCATAGCTTGAATCCATTCAGGTTCCATGAAGGCTTCTTCAACTTTCTTGGGTTCTGATATTGAGACGAATGCGAAGTGCCCACAGAAATTTGCTAGCTGAGTTGCCCTTGAACGAGTGAGTGGACCAGGTGCATTGATGCTATCAATTATTCTTTCAATCTGCACTTCATTGGCAAAGCGAGGATGTACAGGGCGAAGACTTTGCTCTTGCTGTTCACTGTCGTTGTTGGAAAGAATGTCTTCAGGCTGAGCAATGTCTTCATGTTGATTAGGTGCTGAAATGATAAGTTCTTCTTCAGGATGAGCTTCAGAAGGTATAATCTCTCCAGTTCCCATTAGCTTGATTGATTCACTAGCTGGAATTTCATCTAGCACATTTGGCAGTTGCTCTCTTTGTGAACCATTTGTCTCATCGAACCGCACATCCATTGTTTCAACCACTTTGTAATGAAAGAGATTGAAGACTCTGTAGGAGTGCGAATCCTTTCCATATCCAAGCATAAAACCCTCATGTGCTTTTGGTGCAAACTTTGAGGTGTGGTGTGGGTCCTTGATCCAGCACCTTGCGCCAAATACTCTGAAGTAACTGACATTTGGCTTCTTGCCAGTAAGGAGCTCATAAGATGTCTTGTTCAAAAGCTTGTGAAGATAAACACGATTGATTGTATGGCATGCAGTGTCAATGGCTTCAGTCCAGAATTTTCTTGGAGTCTTGTATTCATCTAGCATCGTTCTGGCCATCTCAATGAGTGTTCTGTTCTTGCGTTCGACGACGCCATTCTGCTGTGGCGTGTACGGAGCTGAGAATTCATGTGTGATGCCCAAGGTATCAAGATATGTATCAAGGCCAGTGTTCTTGAATTCAGTGCCATTGTCACTTCTGATGTGCTTTATCTTGGCGCCAAAATTGTTCATAGCACGATTGGCGAAGCGTCTGAAGACATCCTGCACTTCAGTCTTGTAAAGAATTATGTGCACCCAAGTATATCTAGAATAATCATCAACAATAACGAAGCCATAGAGGCAAGCAGTAGTAGTAAAAGTTGAGTAGTGAGTGGGACCAAAAAGATCCATGTGAAGCAGTTCGAAGGGTCGAGTAGTGGTCATGATTGTCTTCGAGGGATGTTTTGCCCTCGTCATCTTCCCTGCTTCACAGGCACCGCATAAGTGATCTTTCTTGAACTTGACGCCCTCGATGCCTATGACATGTTTCTTCTTCACAAGGGTGTGGAGGTTCCTCATGCCAGCATGCCCAAGCCTCCGATGCCAAAGCCAGCATTCTGAAGCTTTTGCAAGAAGACATACTGCAAGTTGTGGCCCTGCTGAGAAATCTACCACATACAAATCATCTTTCCGATACCCTTCAAACACTAGAGACTTGTCAGATTCCATTAGTACCAGGCAACGATATTTTCCAAATATTACGACCATGTTCAAATCGCAAAGCATTGAGACAGACATTAAGTTGAAACCAAGGGATTCAACAAGCATGACTTTATCCATGTGTTGATCCTTTGAGATTGCAACTCTACCTAGACCCAATACCTTACTTTTACCAGTGTCAGCAAATGTGATGTGGCTCTTGTCGGATGGACGTAAGGTTGAGTCCATAAGAAGGCTTCTTTTGCCAGTCATGTGATTTGTACACCCACTGTCAATAATCCATTCTGAAGACTTTGAAGACGCTGGTGTCGTACCCTACAGTGCAGTTAGGGGGATAGGCTTCACGAAGAGAATTGTGAAGCAAAAACATTTGACGAACCAGTGGGTTATGAAAACTTAGATCCAGATTAGGACTAATAGGGAGAGTAGCATGCGATTCAGGAACGAAGTACATAATGATGCCATTCGGGCATTTTATCTTGCGCCCTACAAGATTTTTAAGGTCCCCAGCAATAGCGTCAGAAGATTTTGGTTTTCTGCTGGAGACCTTTCCCTGCAAAAGAGAGTTAAGCCTTCTTAACCACCCACATCTTCAAGGGTGGCTTAGAAGCAATAAGTCTAAGTGCAGCATCTGAGAATTTTGGCTTTGAAGCCTTAGCAAACAGTCTTGCAGGTGGACAATAGTACTCATAAGAATAAGCAGAATAATTTTTGGTCATATGAACATGACGGTTTGATGAACCGCTCTCATATTCATATGCCTGAGTATGGTTTCCCTGCAAAACATTTGCGTTAGTGTGACTCAGGTGAGTCCTCTGTTTGTATGAAGCCTTTGGACCGTATGAAGCCTTTGGTCTGAGGTTTGTCTTCTTCAAGTGAGGTGTCATGAAGACATTCACAGGAAGATTTTCCAGACACTTTTTCGGAACCCAGATCTTCTTCATAGGCGGTCCATTCCTGCAGTTAGTACCAATGTACCTGGCAAACACTTCACCATTCTGATTCTTAAACAGTATATAGTTTGCATCAAAGGATTCATCAATGATAATGGGGTTAGCACAAGTGAAGCCAGATAAATTGGATGGATCTGCTGAAGGTTCCTTTGCAGCAACCCACTTGGTTTTGGGGTACTGCTCAGGTTTCCAGTAAGAGCCATCTGCATTTATTTTCCTTACGAACCCAACACCCTCTTTCCTAGGGTTTCGGTTCAGAATCTGCTTCTTGAGGACATCACATAATGTCTGATGTCCTTTAAGACTTTTGTACATCCCTGTTTCAAGCAATGTCTTCAACCTAGCATTCTCATCAGCAATAGCAGTGGTATCCTCAGCAGAGGGGTTAGTTACCACATCAACAGTTGAAGATATTGCAACAGCAGTAGCAGTGGAACATTCAGCAACAGAAGTAGCATTATCACGCTCAATGCATTTAAGACATGGTGGTTCAAATCCTTCCTGAGCGGAACTGATCTGTTCGGCGCGAAGTGACTCGTTTTCCTTTTGAAGATCTTCATGAGCCGCTCTCAATTTCTCAAGTTCTTGCTTCCTTTGAAGATAATCATAGGAAAGCTTTTCATGAGTTGTTGAGAGAGTATCATGACGATCTTCAAGTTCCTGATACTTAACGTGAAGATTTTTTATGTCTTCAATTAAGGATTCAGATCGAGTCATTTCAGCACCCAACAGATCATCGCTTCTGTCTAACAGTTTTTGAATATGTTCCATGGCTTTCTGTTGTTCAGTTGCAATTTTAGCAAGTGTTTTGTAACTGGGTTTTGAATCACAATCAGAGTCATCGTCACTAGATGTTTGATAGTGAGTAGTGCGTTTGTTTACCTTGGCACCGCGTGCCATGAAGCAGTAGGTAGGAGTGGAGTAGTCCTTGTCATTTGCATCGGTGTCGGTGATGAAGTCATTGTCTTCAGTGTTGAAGATGGACTTGGCGACGTATGCTGTAGCCAGACTTGCAATGCCAGAATCAGACTCCTCCTCAGACTCCACCTCTGCCTCCTCAGAAGCGGACTCCTCCTCTGAATCCATTTCCTTGCCAACAAACGCACGTGCCTTGCCAGATGAGCTCTTCTTGTGTGATGAAGACTTTGAGGAAGACTTGGAAGAAGACTTTGTGTATTTCTTCTTCTTCTTGTCGTCTGAGTCATATTCCTTGCTCTTCTTCTTCTTTCTGTTCTCATTGTCCCACTGTGGACACTCAGAGATGAAGTGTCCAGTTTTCTTGCACTTGTGGCATGTTTTCTTCTTGTAGTCATGAGCAGAAGCTTCATCATTCCTTGAGCTTGATCGTGAAGACTTTCTGAAGCCTTTCTTCTTGGTGAATTTTTGGAACTTCTTCACTAGCATTGCAAGTTCCCTTCCAATGTCTTCAGGATCATCAGAACTGCTGTCAGATTCTTCTTCAGATGAGGAAACAGCTTTTGCCTTCAAGGCACGAGTTCGCCCATAGTTTGGACCGTAGATATCTCTTTTCTCAGAAAGCTGAAACTCATGTGTGTTGAGCCTCTCAAGTATGTCAGATGGATCGAGTGTCTTGAAATCAGGACGTTCTTGAATCATCAGGGCTAGGATGTCAAACGAACTATCAAGTGATCTCAGCAGCGTCTTGACGACTTCATGTTTGGTGATCTCAGTAGCGCCGAGGGCTTGAAGCTCATTTGTGATGTCAGTGAGTCTGTCAAATGTGTGCTGGACATTCTCATTGTCATTTCGCTTGAAGCGGTTGAAGAGATTGCGAAGGACACTGATTCTTTGATCTCTCTGGGTTGAGATGCCTTCATTGACCTTGGAGAGCCAGTCCCAGACCAGCTTGGATGTCTTCAAAGCACTCACACGGCCATACTGTCCTTTGGTCAGATGACCACAGATGATGTTCTTGGCAGTAGAGTCCAGTTGAACGAATTTCTTGACATCAGCAGCAGTGACACCTTCTCCAGCCTTGGGAACGCCGTTCTCGACGACATACCATAGGTCGACGTCAATGGCTTCAAGATGCATACGCATCTTATTCTTCCAGTAGGGATATTCAGTTCCATCGAAGACGGGGCACGCAGCGGAGACTTTAATTATCCCTGCAGTCGACATAGCTAAAACTCCAGGTGGTTAAACCGAATCACACAGAACAAGGGAGCACCTTGCTCTGATACCAATTGAAAGTGCGTTATATCGACTAGAGGGGGGGTGAATAGGCGATTTTTATGAAAGTCTTCAAAACGTGGAAGTTATGAAGACAAACAGTAGAGATATGCCTATTACTATGCAGCGGAAGTTAGACTACACTAGGCAAGCCATGGTCAAGTATCAACAGAGTGAAAGCACAGTGACAAATAGCTGTAGTGTAATTAGGATCAGGTAGGAAGATACTATGAAGCCAAACAGATCATACACTCACGTTGTGAAGACAAAAGATAGAACAGACACGCAATGACTTCACAATGAGTGATCAGTAAGTAAAAGGAAGTGAAGATGAAACCAGTGACTCGTTGAAGACAATGATGTGTTGGACCAGTTCCAGTTGCTGTGACAACTGTACGTCTGGTTGGAGCGGCTAGGTATTTAAACCTTAGGACACACAGTCCCGGACACCCAGTCCTGAACACGCAGCTCAGGACACCAAGTCCTCACCGTATTCTCCTTGAGCTAAGGTCACATAGTCCTCGCCCAATCACTCTGGTAAGTCTTCAAGGTAGACTCCCAAACCTTCACAGACTTCGTTCACTGGCAATCCACAATGTCTCTTGGATGCTCTGAACGCGACGCCTAACCGTCTGGGGATGCACAGTCCTCAAGTGTAATAAGTCTTCAGATCACACAGACAAGAAGACTTAAGTGATGCCCAATGTTCTCTGGCTCTGGGTGGTTAGGGCTTTATCCTCGCAAGGAATTTCTCTCTCAAAGGCTTCGAGGTGGGTTGCTCTCAAACGACAAAAGCCGTGCACTAAATCTGAGCAGCCAACCGTTTATGGTTGTAGGGGGTGGGCTATTTATAGCCACTTGGCAACCCGACCTGATTTGTCCGAAATGACCCTGGGTCACTAAGGAACTGACACGTGTCTCAACGGTCAGATTTCAAACTCTCATGGCAACTTTACTTGGGCTACAAGCAAAGCTGACTTGTCCGGCTCTGGACAAGATTCGCTCTCATTGTCTTCACTCGAAGACATAGGTTTTTGGTTTAGGCATCACTTCAGTCATTCTGACTGGTTCTCCTGGACCCCACTTAACAGTACGGTGGTTCCTATGACTCAACACAAAAGAAAAAGAACTACGAAAGATCTAAGTCTTCGAGCTCCATAGGCTTCATAACGTGTCTTCTTTTGTCATAGTCTTCAATGTGAATATCTTCATATACCACCTTTGACTTCAATGTCTTCATACATTTTTAGGGGTCATCTCTGGTAGTAAAACCGAATCAATGAGGGACTTCTACCTGTGTTATCCTGCAATTCTCACAAACACATTAGTCCCTCAACTAGGTTTGTCGTCAATACTCCAAAACCAACTAGGGGTGGCACTAGATGCACTTACACTCACGAAGCTTGTTAGACACGCCTGGCGGCTGCGGCCGCGCTCTCGCTGGAGTGGGCCACCGAAGTTGCCCTCACGACGTGGGTCCACGTCCCCATCTTTTACCGGTGACGAATGAACGGTGAAATGATATTTGGGGAGTGAGCCAGTGTGCTTGACATGCTGGTTGTGGACTGTAGTCGACGCACCTTCTCGGTAAGCCATAGACGTACTATACACCGACGGTGCTCCAAGATATTTTGTGTTGCATCTCACACGGTTGGTGATAATAAACTGTGTGCGATCTACTTGATTTATCGTCTTGATTTGAATTACATAATGGGGTCACAGCTACAAAGGATGGTGTTTGAATTGCTAGAACTTTTATCTGCAGTGAACATGCAACTATAGGTGTGCCGTCAAAAAATGGAATTATTCAGGGTTAGTTTGGATGTTTTTATACATCAACTTTGTTTTGTAGGCATTTCAGGTGCATAATTCTAATTTGAACTACATGCACATGCTCCAGTGCATATAAACGGGTTGAATCAAATATGTGTCCTTGGTTGCATGCATAGGTCCCATGCAAGAAATGGGAATGAATGTCACACACCCTGCCACCATCACTCGGCCGCAAGCGTTGAGATACCTGGTTTTTAAATTCTAGTAAATCCAAAACTTGTTTGAAATTCATGACACTTTGCATGCTATCATGGAGCGACATCAACTTGTCGTGGTTAAAATTTTGTCCCATTTGGGGCAGGTTTGGGTATAAGCTTCTCACAGACCAGAGCTTCTCACAACAAGTGTGATGGTTTCGGTAGGGAATGTGCCACCTTTGCGGACGAAATGATATCCGTTGCCTCTTATTGCTTTCAAAAAATTTCGAATGTCAACATAGAACAACATGAGTGTTGTGCTAAATTTTGGAATTTTGGGGGATTCGTTTGGACATTTTTATACATTAACTCGGTTTCCCAGGCATCTTATGCGCATAATTCAAATTTGAACTACATGCACATTCTCCAGTACATATAAACTGGTTGAAAAATCAAATCTGTGTCCTTGGTTGCATGCTTAGGTGACATGCAAGAAATGGGATGAATTTCAAACACCCTGCCATCGTCACTCGATCGCAAACATTGAGATACGTAGTTTTTTAATTCTAATAAATCCAAAACTTGTCTGAAATTCATGAAACTTGGCATGCTATCATGGAGTGGCATCAACATGCCGTGGTAAAAATTTTGTCCCATTTGGGGCAAGTTTGGGTATAAGCTTCTCACAAGCCTTAGCTTCTCACAACAAGCGTGTTGGTTTCGGTAGGGAACGTGTCACCGTTGGGGATGAAACGATATCCGTTACCTCTTATTGCTTTCAACAATTTTCTAGGCATTTCACATGCATAATTCAAATTTGAACCACATGCACAAGCTCTAGTGCATATAAATTGGTTGAAAAATCAAATATGTGTCCTTCGGGGCATGCTTAGGTCCCATGCAAGAAATGGGAATGAATTTCAAACACCAAGGCACTATTGATTGCTGGCAAAACATTGAGATACTTTGTTTTTAAATTCTAGTAAATACAAAACTCGTCTTAAATTCATGAAGCTTGACATGCTATAATGGAATGGCACCCGACATGCTGTGGTATTTTTCATGTTCATTTTGAGAGAAGGCGCACTCGAATAACAGCCAACAAAGGCATTTTGAAACAAATAGCTGCCACTGTAACATCTCAAACATTTTGTATAATTTAAATTGTGTGCATTCTGTTAACCATTCACGTGACACCATGCCTCACTCTTTTAATAGCTAGGAGGTGTCGTGCGGACAGGTGCTTGAGTGCTTCACTAAACAGAAGGCGTGCCGACAGCTTCCCCAGGAAGCCAAGAGAAAATGTGTCGAGCAGGATTTCTACAACTCTTGATCGCAAATGTTTCAGATAGAACACCCGTTTGCAAAGTGAGAGCTATGGTCTTCCCCTTAAGTCAAGGGAAAATCTCCAGCGCATGGTTTGTGCATCCCTTCAACGTAAATGGTTGTTTTGGATGACCCATGTGCAACCACGTACAAACAATTTGGTAACATTTGCATCTGTCATATTTGAACATAGTTTCCGGCTATACAATTTTTGTAACATGCATTAATACTTTTTTGGTTAAATTTAAGGTTATATACCAGCAAGCATTTTCCTGCAACACACGTGGCTTATTCCATCACAAACAGCTCGGATGGATCTGTTGTATGCCACGTATCGCACGCGCAACTCTAATCTGATTCGTGCTTGATGTCTTTGACATTGCTCGCATAGTTTGTCTTATTTGCCATGTATCACTGTGCTGGACTCCGCTCGCGTCCCTCAGCAAGCTCTGCTCGCCGTTAGGCACCGCAACGCAGTGTGCTCGCCGTTAGGCGCCGCAGCGCACTCTGCTCGCGTCTGTTGACGCGTTGTGCTCGTGTCTGTCGGCGTGCTCGGCTTGTGGACAACTTTTCCTTGCGCGTTCAACTGATATATATATATATATATATATATATATATATATATATATATATAAACACTATTCTGATCATGGGATCAGAATAATATTCTGATCACAACCTGAACTGCCTAAGTAATGCGTGTGAACTTCCCTCTATACAAACCCGACCTTCGGGCTATCTTCGCAACCGTGGCTTACCCCACGAATTATTCTGGTTAATCGTGTTCTATATGATGTTAGTGTAATCTAGAAACATTTTTAGCAACTAAATACCTGTTTTAAATAGGAATCTCTCTCGTTGGTGGATTTTGCTCTCGGGTCGTGATGAAATTGCGTTTTTTGCAATTTTACTGCTTGAGTTGTTCGACCTGAACTTCTTCTAGTGCTAGCTTGAACTTCTGCCAACTTTGCGCAAATGGGGCTTGCGATATACTGTTGGAAAGCTATGGACACCAATATCATGACCCAAGTTAAATTTTTAGCAAAATGTAAGCGGTTTCAGAGTAGTTTTGAAAACCGTTTTTTCTCCATACAAAAAACATGAATCGTATTTCGATCGCATTTTAAAACCGTTTATCGGAATGAGGCAAATAATATGGCGTTGGAAAGATGCTGCAAAACCGCTCCTTCTACATGTTTAAAGTTTTCTCTAATTCCCTACGGTTAAAGAGTAATTTGGGAAATCGTGAAATTTCGTAAACTAAACAGCCGAGTTTGTATTTTTGATGTCATTTCCAAACGGCTAATCCAATTGATGCAAATGATATGGCGTTGGAAAGCTCATGAAAATGCGTTACTTTTTCATGCTGATTTTTTTTCTAATTTTGAACATTTTAAAAGTGATTTATAAAACGGTCCAAGTTGCACCGAGTTCGTATTTTCGAGCTATTTTTTTAACTGTTTGTCCAAATGTAGCAAATGATATGGCGTTGAAAAGCTCGAGGAAATGCGAAACTTTTTGGTATATATTGTTTCTCCAAATTCCTTACCGTTTTAAGTCAATTTTGCGAATGGCTAAAAACATATTTTCGCCGTAATTTCTACAAACTTTATCAGAATGGGCAAACAATATACCTTGAAAAGGTAAGGGAAATGCAAAACTTTTTCGTGTTGATGATTTTCTCTGATTCCTAGCCGTTTTCAAGTAATTTCGGAAATGACGAGATCATTCGTTCTACCTTTATCGTGAAACAGATTCTTCGAAAATGCACCGCGTGAAGAACCTGAACTTCTCGGCATGTCTACTTAAATTTCACTCTGTTTTTCACGGGTTTTTTGCCCGTAGCTCTCCATCCACTCACCGGAATACTCACCGGAATTGAGCAAATAATATACTTGTGGAAAGATGATGTAAACACGCAACTTTCCCATGTTGATCATTTTTTCATACTCGCGGCGGTTTTAAAAGTTTTTCATGTGAAATTCATTTAGTGTAGTAGTTGAGCTTCCTGCTGTTTTTATGTTGAACTTCTGTGACATATTTTTTGTTTATAATTTTCTCATCCATTCGTCAGTGTTACCCAAAAGATATTTCTTTTGAACAAACCTCTCTCACAATATTTTTTTTTAACTTTCTCCGACCGAGGACTTGAACTTATAACAAAAAAATGAACCTTGCTTTTTAATTCATTTTTCTCATATTAAACACACACCATGTAGTACATGAAATTTTTCATTTTTAAATTTTTTATTTTCTTTTTGAAATAAAATTGCTCCTAAATAATAACTGAACTTCTTTGTGGATTGAGAGAATTATTTTAAAACGCAAAATATATATATTTTCTTTTTTGTGTTTTTGAACATGGAAATACAAGGTGAACCTCTCTCGTAAGAATTTTTTAACTTCCCCGGATAGAACACTTGAATTTCTTTCAACAAAACTTTTTAGTTTTTATTTTTCTATACTATTATTCTCATCTGAAAGGCATGCCTTACAGTAGTTGAACTTCTCGTTGTTTTCACCTTGAACTTCTGTCACGTATTTTTGTTCAATCTCTCTCATAAGGATTTTAGAACTTTCTCCGGCCGAGGACTTGAACTTCTAGCAAAAAAAATTAGGATTTGCTTTTATATTCATGTTTTCATACAAAATTCGTTATCACCATACTAAATAAACATTGAACCACTTCATTTTATAAATTTGAACTTCCAGGTTTTTCCTAGAAACGAAAAAAAATCTGTTTTTACAAAATATTTTTGAACTGCTCTGTTATTTAAATTTGACCTTCTTGGGGTTATTTAAAAACATGAAAAAATGTTTTCTATTACAAATATTGAACAACTTTGTTATTTTAATTTGAACTTTTTGGTTATTCTTTTTTAATAATGGGAAAATCCATGGGATTTTTTAGTACAATGATAACGTTTTCTTCGAACTCTCTATTTTATCAAATTTGAACTTCTCGAGTTAACAATTTTATAGTTGAAGCTTTGTTTTTCTTCATGGTATATAACCATCAAACTTCCGTGTTATCTTAATTTGAACTTCTTGGTTTTTATTCTTTTGGAACTGGAGAAATCCATGTTTCTTTATAAACACTGAATCACTCCATTATTTTAATTTGAACTTGTACGTGTTTTAGAAACAAGATTTTTTTTGAAAAGCATTTTTAACGACACTATATTTTTAGTTTCACCTTTCCGACTTTCTAATAAATATTGAACTTCTTGGTTATTTAAATTTGAACTTCATGTTTTCTTATTTAGAAGCACGTAATCCCTTTTTTATGATTTCCCCCCACCACACGTTCCATTCCTATCCTCATCCATCTTACATCATCCTCTCAGCCACGCATGCCACACTACACAATCCTTTTCTACAACCTCATCTAGGAAAATAATACATAATGGAGTACATGCAGCATTCGAGATGAACCGGTGGCGCTTTTGTTTGCTTCTTGCTGCCTGCCACGACCAACGCCTAGAGTGGAATACAACAGAAGGGGGCAATGATGTGAGCAGTGGTAGTGCTGCGGAGGGGCACAACTGCGGCCTGCAGTTTTCTTTAATGATGCTTTTATGCATATATCTGTAGTTGAACTTGGCGTACAATCGTAGTAGAACTTCACTGTGCTGTATACGTGGCATATTTTTATAGTAGAACTTAACTGTATGTCTCTAGACATGTTGTGTAGAACTTCCCGAGTTCTGCTTTAGACACAAATAAAAGTAGCTTATGTAGGCCAAACACAAAGACAAATCAGTTGGGCGTGGGCGGTTTCATGGAGTCGAGTGTGCTTGCACTGAAATACAAAACTACACAAAACAGTTTTCATTGAGGCATTAACACAAACACTTTGAAGTG
This sequence comes from Triticum aestivum, assembly GCF_018294505.1. Classification (NCBI taxonomy): domain Eukaryota; kingdom Viridiplantae; phylum Streptophyta; class Magnoliopsida; order Poales; family Poaceae; genus Triticum; species Triticum aestivum. Next base: position 419,437,550 of record NC_057809.1, read on the forward strand.
CACCCTACAGTGCCATTGATCCTCGCCGGCGGCCGCTTCACGACTGCCACATGACCACACTTTTTTGGGTCCCCGGAAGTGTTCAGAGAGAAAACAATTGTATCTTGAAAATGCCCAGGCGCACAAAAATGTTCAAATAGAAAAAAAAAACTCAGAGAGAATTAATAGCCTTAGCCTGAACACAAATAGATGAAATTTCAGAGAAAAATATCATCGCCGTTCTCCTTCTCTATCGGCAGTAGTAGAAATGCACAAATTAAAATAACTATATATAAGTTCATGCACTTTTTTCCTGATGTTGTGGATTAATTTAATTCCTAATGTAAACCTATAGCTAATTCAGACCAAGTAGAATAGTGTTAACCTTCTCATAAGATAATCTGCCAGTGTTGATGCATCCAGATAACCAACATGCAGCGAACTTTGTATTAGTTAAAAGAGAGTTTTTGAGAAAATTCACTACATACTTTAAGGATTTGGTGACCTTTGAACAGGGTTACAATAGTCTGTGGCTTTGGTGACTTGAACTTTTGAAGAACAAAAAGAACTATGTATGTGAAATACTGTAACAAGTGTTAATTTTTTCCAACAATAATAAAGGTGAACTTCATGGTTGTCTGTTTTGAACTTGTCTTATTGTTTTTAGCACATAATTGAACTCCAATTCATCAAAAATCAATCAAATGGAAAAACTTGTAAAATGAAAAAGCCAACTCTCATAGGCATAACAACAAACAGGTGCAGTGCACTTAATTACAAACATAATACATCAATTGTTTTTACTTTTCTTGCTCATCAAACAAGCTATTTCTCATGAGATTTGTTCCCGCATCACATTAGCATGTATAATTGGGACAATTTGCCTAAGCTGGTAGCAATACCTTTGAAGAGGATGAGCGCCCACACAGTGGCCACCTAGAGGAGAGAAATGATGGGGCAGGGAACATGAGGGAGGACGCAGTCATGGATGCAGTCGCGCTCAGGGATGGAGGAGCCTCCCGGAGACACACCACCTCCATGCGTGTGAGATGCGTCCTGGAGGAGTCATCATGCTGTTTTTGCACGAAGTGGACTTCAGCAACGGACTTGTTTTGTTGACACATGCGTGAGGAGGAGGTGAGCAGCATGACAAATCGTGGCATCAACTGATAGACGAAGGAGCGGCGTGGATCTGCCGGTGTTGTGATGCATCTGGCGGTGGGTGGCTGTGTGGCTGTGGTCAGCAGCCAGATCCGTGGTAGGAGACGGTCAGTGTTGCAGCTACCAGCAAAGGTGGGGGAGACCAGGTGGTGTCTGGAGGTAGGGGCCAGACTAGGGAGCCGTAGCCGACGAACTGTGGGCGGTGGGTCATTTGGCGCGCCGACTCCGGTGGTCGGTGGAGGTAGCTCTGGCAGTTTGGCACCATCTCTGGTCGAAGGTCGGGCGGCAGGCTCGGTTCGGCGCTGTTGCTGGCGAGGGTGGGGCGGCGGGCAGTGCGGGATGTGGTAGGTGCCAGGCCGTAGAGGAGGAGGGACACCAGCCACGGGGAGGGGCGTCGGCGACGCAGGTCGTGGGGCCTGGCGGCGTTGCGGTTGGAGGTAGGGGCTCCAGCGGCGTTGCTGTTGGAGGTAGGGGCTCCGGCGGTGGTGCTATTGGAGGTAGGGGCTCCGGTGGCGGCACGGTTGGAGGTCGGCGCGGGGGCGGCAGTGGTCAGGTGGATGGCGGTGCGGGGCGGTTGAGTGCGGTGGGTGCGGTGGATCGGGGTAAAGATGCGGGAGCTGGGGTAGTTTCCTTTTTTTACCATGAGGTGGGGGCGGTTCCTGGTTTCGCTGAAAAATCTTGGGAACAACTCGATCGTCCCTGTATATGCGCTCGGTGTGATCCGAATAACTATTCTGATTCCAGGATCAGAATAGTGCTGGCTATATACATCCCAGCTATTCTGCAACCCTTTCCTGAATAAGCTATTCAGGAACCCTTCCTAACTGCGAGAACAGACATATAACTGTGCGACCTATATTAGTTAACTGTCGGGCGGACTTTTTCTGACATTATTTTTTTGCATTGTTTTTTGGTTGTAATTATTGAACCGTTCATCGGGATGATGCAAATGATATACCATTGGATAGCTATTGAAAAGGAGCAAAAAAATCATGTTGATCATTTTCCCAAAGTCAATTTGGTTTTTAAAGAAAATTCAAAAAACTAGAAATCCATCGAACAAGTTTTCAATGTTTTTGTGAAAGAAATTTTCAAACCATTTGTCGGAATGTTGCGTATGATATGCCGTTGGAAAGCTATGGATTAGCCCAAACTTTGGTATATAGAATTTGTTTTCAGATTCATTACGGTTTAAGAGCAGTTTTAAAAACAACTAACGTCATTTTTTGCCTGAACTGCTACAGTACACGCTAACTGCCCGACCAGAATAGCTAACTAACATATGATGATCAAGCTAAATGTCGGTACCGAAGAAACTTATTTTTTTTGTTTCCTGGTTTTTCTCGGATCAAGCAAACTGCCGGTATTGAAATAGCTAACTGTCGAGGATTGTGGCAGTTAACAAGAAGTTAACTACCAGACTGGAGATACTAATTTTTTTCTTTTACATTTTGTCCCGGGTCGAGCTAACTGATGAACACCCTAACTGCTCGACCGTAATAGCTAACTGCCCGATCCTGAGCAAGGTAACTGCCGGACTGAAGAAACTAATTTTTTTCTTTCGTTCTTTTTTTCCCAGGTCAAGTTAACTGTTGGGGCTGAAATAGCTAACTATCGGGGATTGCGGCAGTTAACATCAAGTTAACTGCCAGACTGAAGCCACTATTTTTTTCTTTTATTTACATTTTTTTCTTGGGTCGAACTAACTGCCGGGCCTGAAATAGCTAACTGCCTGGGGCCAGTTAACCAAGTTAATTGGTGGGAGCGAAGACACTAAATAAATATTTTGTTTTTTCTTTTCGGGGTCACGCTAACTATCATGAATGCCAAAGTTAACTACCACGCCGGCCGATGTTAACTGCCAATGTGGGGGATTTTTTTTAAATGGCCAAACTTTTTTCATATTTTGTAATTGCCTGGGGCTGCGGCAGTTAACACCAAGTTAATTGCTGGGAGCGAAGACACTAAAAATATTTCTTTCTTTCTTTTCGAGGTCACGCTAACTATCAGAACACCGAAGTTAACTACCACGTCGGTCGATGTTAACTGCCACTATGGACGATTTTTTTAAATAGCCAAACTTTTTCATATTTTGTAATTGCCTGGGGCTACGGCAGTTAACACCAAGTTAATTGCTGGGAGCGAAGACACTAAAAAATATTTCTTTCCTTCTTTTCGAGGTCGCGCTAACTGTCATGAACGCGGAAGTTAACTACCACGTCGGCCGATGTTAACTGCCACTGTGGACGAGTTTTTTAAATGGCCAAACTGTTTTCATATTTTTGTAATTTATCTTTTTGCCGGGGGTCACCATAACTGCAATGAATATCGTGGTTACCTGCCACGCCGGCCGAAGTTAACTGCTACCTTCGCTCGCAGCCGAAATGAACATGGGATTCAAAAAAATGGAAGAAAAGATGTGCAGCTAACTTGCATCCTAATAATAAGAAAAGTCACATGAGGAAGGAAAGAATGGAAGAAGAACAACCAAATGGAAGAAAATCACACGCGCCAGTCCACGCCTTGCCAGATGCAATGCAACCTGTGAGACAACAACCAACGGGGGTTAAGCAGGCATAATAAATTCATCGCGGCATTCAGCAAAGCTTAAATTCATCAACAGCTACGACAACCGACATGGCCCTGAATTGGCAACCAGTAAGTCAAGTGCCTGCCATCAATCTGAAACGTCGACAGACAGTCGCTCGCACTAACGAACAGAAATAGGGTCACGCCCGGGAACAACACAGGGGAAAGGAAGTACAAGACCTTGGATTGGGCGAGCCGGAGGGCCACGACGGACGCCGGACCTGCTGCCGGCGACTTATCCGGCCCCGGGGAAGAATCGCTCTCGTTGCTCGGCCGCTAGACGATGCCTCTCTCTCTCTCTCTCTGCTTTTCCTTGAAGATTATAGATAGACTATACGCGGACGCAGTATATAACTGCATCCATGGATCACATGAGGTTGTGTCGGAGTCGGAGGAGAGTAGCAATCGCAGCCGCCAAGAACCGTCGGGAACTGAACACGCAGGTTTCTGGCCGGAGCCGGACTGGATTCCGAGAAGGATTATTGAGCCAAATCAACTCCAGCTCCACCACCAAATTAGGCCCCCACCCGGATTCCAACGGTGGGCTTCAATTCAAAACGAACATTGCAGCAAGTATGTGGGGGACGAAAGTGGTCGAGCGGGAGTTCACCTTGTTCGGGCCTCACCGCGCCGGCTCCCCCAAATCGGCGGCGGCCGGATCTGGGATGGTCCGGCCGGGCGGCGGTTCCTTGCCGTCGGCGAACAGTGCCCCCGCCGCTCATCGCCCGTGCTCTACGCCGGCCCGGCTGCGGGCTGGGACCTCGTCTCGTGCGCATGGCAGGCTCGAGGAGGAGGAGGATGGCGCTGGGTGCACACGCGCTGGTTCCAGCTTCTGTTTTTAGGAGGGTAGGTTGTGGTGTGCCGACAAGGTAGGTGGTTGTGGCGCACCGGCGAGGGGGTCGAGATCATGGGGAGAAGATGGTGCTTCGGGCGTGGGTTGTGCGAGTAGTTAGCTGGCTCCTGTAGAAACATGTAGGAGTAGGAGGTGGTTCCTAAATAACCTTATTTAGGAACTCTAGAAGGGGCTTCTAAATAGTCTCATCCTATATATATATATATATATATATATATATATATATATATATATATATATATATATATATATATATATATATATATATATATATAGTTGCTCGCCGTTGAGGCGACCGCAGAGCGCTTTGCTCGCATCCCTCCGCGCGCGCTCTACCAGCAGTTGGGCGTGCGCATGATCATGTCGGGGGCCCATATGCATGTGGTTGTGCCGCGCGCATTGCCACGTGATGCAGTTACGTGCGGCACGATGGTGTTACACGCTGCAAATTAGAACTGCCATCAGGGCCTGCAAATATTCCTGGCCGTCCGGCTTCCCCTTTAATTCCCGCGGCCATTATAATCTTAGTCTCTTCAACCTTTTGATCGTGCCCCACAATAGAACAAGCACACCCACGATGATACATAGAGAGGGGATGTCTAGCGGCGCTCCAATGGAGTTCGGCGAGCATAGAGTGGAGACCCACACGAGGGAGACAGATCTCTTGATGGTGTACATTATCGACTCGGCTGTGGTGGACGACTACATCAACAGCGTTGAGCAGTTGCTTGCTTGAGACAAGTACAATGTGGTCGACATTGACCTCCAGTACACCACCGGTCGTCCCGGAATAGATCAGAAGGTTGCCGTCACTCATTTGTGCGTGATCCATCATGTCCTCATCTACCACCACTGCATGGCCGCAGAGCCTTGCGACTGTTTCAACAGGTTTGTCAACAGCACCGACTACAAGTTCGCCACGGTGGAAACCACTCAGGATGTAAACATGCTCCGTGTTACAGGCTTGGCCTACAAGAACCTTGTCGAAATCCGTGACCACTATAGGGTCTAGGGAAGCACGAAGAAGGACTCCCTAGTCGAACTCGCCTCGGCCATCATCGACCCCTACTACAAAAAGATGAAGCAGGATGCCCAGAGAACAAGTCCCCTATCCTAGCACAGGGCCTGGATGTGGCAACTGGATAAACCTCAACTTAGGTTCACGGCTAAGAGCATGTGCACATGCTACAAGATGCACAGGTGGATCATTGACATGAGGAAGTGCCTCGTTACCAAAATCAACGAGCCTGGATCGAGCCACAAGCAGAGCAAGCGTCAGAAGAAGTAGATGATGATCAGATGATTGTTTATGCTAGTTAATCATGCATGTAATATATAGTTTACTTTATTGGTGTGTGGAAATGTCATGTGTGTAGTAGCCACCTATGTAATTATGCATGTAATAGTTTACTTTGGTGTGTGCAAATGCCATGGTTGCAGTAGCCACCTATGTAAGTGGATGTTTAATTTGCTTATGCAAGCATGTCCTTATAAGTGTGTATATATATATATGTTGTTGTTCTGTATGCAATCCCATCGCACAACACACACGTCTTATTAGCAGCAACCGTCTGTGTTATTATCGGTCTTCTAATACGTCTCCAATGTATCTGTAATTTTTGATTGTACCATGCTGTTTTATTATCAATCTTCGATGTTTTATAATAATTTTATAGTCATTTTATATCATTTTTGGTACTAACCTATTGACATAGTGCCAAGTGCCAATTGCTATTTTTTCCATGTTTTTTACATCGCAAAAAATCAATATCAAACGGAGTCCAAATGCCACAAAACTTTACAGAGATTTTTTATGGGCCAGAAGGAAGGAAAGGGGCCCTGGTTGCACCTGGGGGGTGCCCCGAGGGGGGCACGACCCACCAGGGTGCGCCAGGAGGCCCAGGCGCGCCCTGGTGGGTTGTACCCACCTCGGGTGCCCCCCGGACTGCCTCTTTGCTCTATAAATACCCCAAAAATATCAGAACCCTAGGGGAGGCGACGAAATATTCATCCAGCCATAGCAGAGTCCAGAACCATCAGATCCAATCTAGACACCATCACGAAGGGGTTCACCACTTCCATTGGTGCCTCTCCGATGATGTGTGAGTAGTTCTTTGTAGACCTTCAGGTCCGTAGTTAGTAGCTAGATGGCTTCATCGCTCTCTTGATTCTCAATACAATGGTCTCTTGGAGATCCATATGATGTAAATCTTTTGCGGTGAGTTTGTTGGGATCGATGAACTTCAAGTTTGTGATCAGATCTATCTTTTTATATCCATGAAACTATTTGAGTTTCTTTGATCTCTTTTATGCACGATCTCTTATAGCCTCGTATTTCTTCTCTGATTTTTGGTTTTTTTGGCCAACTTGATCTATTTATCTTGCAATGGGAAGAGGTGCCCGGTAGTGGGTTCGATCTTACGGTGCTTGATCCCAGTGACAGAAAGGGAACCGACACGTATGTATCGTTGCTACTAAGGATAAAAAGATGAGATCTATATCTACCGCCATATAGATAAACGGATCTTGTCTACATCATGTCATCGTTCTTATTGCATTACTCCGTTTTTCCATGAACTTAATACACTAGATGCATGCTGGATAGCGGTCGATGTGTGGAGTAATAGTAGTAGATGCAGGCAGGAGTCGGTCTACTAATCTTGGATGTGATGCCTATGTAATGATCATTTCCTAGATATCATCATAATTATTTGAAGTTCTATCAATTTCCCAATAGTAATTTGTTTACCCACCATTTGCTATTTTTCTCGAAAGAAGCCACTAGTGAAACCTACGACCCCCGAGTCTTCTTTCTCATATATTTGCCTAGCGATCTACTTTTCCTTTGCATTTTTATTCAGATCTATTAAAACAAAAACCCAAAAATACCTTGCTGCAATTTATTTTATTTGGCGTTCGATCTATCAATATTTACAACTCTATCCCGTCAACACGCCATTTCTGGCGCTGTTACCCGAAAGGGATTGACAACCCCTTTAACACGTCGGTTTGCAAGGTGTTGTTGTTTGTGTGCAGGTGTTGTTTATGTTGTGTTGCTTGGTTCTCCTACTGGTTCGATACCTTGGTTTCATAACTAAGGTAAATACCTACCATCGCTGTGCTACATCATACCTCCCTCTCTAGGGAATTAACGACGTAGTTGCAGCTACCATCAAGGAGAATTTCTGGCGCCGTTGCCGCGGAGGATATTCAACATAACCAGGTTCCTAATCACAAATCTCATCTCCTTGCAATTTACATTATTCACCATTTGCCTCTCGTTTTCCTCTCCCCCACTTCACAAAAAATTGCCATTTTATTCGCCTCTCTTTTTCCGTTCGCCGTTTTCTTGCCGGATCTATTTTTTAGTGCAATCTTGTTGTGTGGTCATCATGACTCAAGAGAACACAAATTTATGTGATTTCTCAAATACCAACAATGATTTTATTGGCACTCCGCTTGCTCCTCCCACCACTAGTGCGGAGACTTGTGATATTAATACCGCTTTGTTGAATCTTGTTATGAAAGACCAATTTTCCGGTACTCCTAATGAGGATGTCGCATCCCATCTTAATACCTTCGTGGAATTATGTGATATGCAAAAGAAAAAAGATGTGGACAATGATGTGGTCAAGATGAAATTATTTACGTTCTCTTTGCGTGATTCTGCAAAAATTTGGTTCTCTTCTTTGCCTCGTAATAGTATCGATTCTTGGAACAAGTGCAAAGTTGCTTTTATCACTAAGTATTTTCCTCCCACAAAAATTATTTCCCTTAGAACCCAGATCATGAATTTCAAGCAACTTGAACATGAGCATGTTGCACAATATTGGGAAAGTATGAAAATGATGCTAAGGAATTGCCCAACTCATGGGTTAAATCTTTGGATGATCATACAATTTTTTTATGCGGGATTGAATTTTGTTTCTCGTAATCTTTTAGATTCCGCCGCGGGTGGTACTTTTATGGAAATTATCTTGGGTGAAGCTAACAAATTTCTTGATAATATCATGGCAAATTATTCACAATGGCATACCGAAAGGGCTCCTGCTAGTAAAAAAGTTAATTCGGTTGAAGAAATTTCTTCTTTGAGTGAAAAAGTTGATACTCTTGTGAAATTGGCTGCTAGTAGAAGTGCTCCTATTGATCTTAATGATATGCCTTTGTCTACTTTGATTGAGCAAGATAGTGATGCCATTGATGTGAATTTTATTTCTCGCAATAATTTCAACAACAATGCTTATAGAGGTAATTTTAATCCTAGTAATTCCTCTAATAATTATGGTAATTCCTATGTAAATCAATCTTATAATAATAATATGAACACCTCTGATATTGAGAATAATATTAAAGAATTTATCAACACACAAATTTTTTTCAACACTTCCATGACGGAAATTGAATAAGATTGATGATTTGTCTAGAAGTGTTGATAGAATTGCTCATGATGTGGAAAATCTCAAGATGGAAATTTTTGTGCCTAAAGTAGATGAATCAATTAAAGCTCTTTATGTTTCTATGGATGAAAGTAAGAAAAGAACTGCTATGGTTAGAGCTAAAAGAAAAATTTTGTAAAAAGCTTTTTCTAGTGATTATTCTTGCAAAGATGATGAAGATCTTAAAATGATTGGTGTTTCTTCTATTAATTCCTTGTTTAGTAAAGTTAAGAATGATGAAAAAGGGACTGAAGAAGAGTCAGCTTTAGGTAGAAGCCATCCCAATATTTCGGAGGGTGAAAATCTTGTTGATAAATTGATGAAAGTGGGTTTGGACAGGTCAAAAATTTAACTAGTGATGTACCCACTCTTTTGGATTACAAAGACTTTAATTATGATAGTTGCTCTTTGATTGATTGTATTTCTTTGTTGCAATTCATGATAAATTCACCCCATGCTTATGAACAAAATAAAGCTTTTACTAAACATATTGTTGATGCTATGATGAAAGCTCTTGAAGAAAAATTGGAACTAGAAGTTTCAATTCCTAGAAAATTGCATGATGAGTGGGAACCTACTATCAAAGTCAATATTAAAAATTATGAATGTTTTGCTTTGTGTGACTTGGGTGCTAGTGTTTCCACAATTTCAAAATCTTTATTTGATGTGCTTGGTCTTCCCGATCTTGAATCATGATCTTAGAATTTGCACTTGGCGGATTCGACTATTAAAAGCCTATGGGAAGAATTAATGATGTTCTTATTCTCGAAAATAGGAATTATGTGCCCATATATTTTATTGTTCTTGATATTGATTGCAATCCGTCTTGTCCAATTATTCTGGGTAGACCGTTTTTACGCACTATCGATGTCGTGATTGATATGAAAGAAGGCAATATTAAGTTCCAATTTCCTTTGAGGAAAGGTATGGAACACTTTCTTAGAACTAGAATTAAGCCACCTTATGAATCAATCATGAGGGCATCTTATGGATCTCGAACCAAAGATGACAAAACTTAGATCCTTGTTATATGCCTAGCTAAGGGCGTAAAACTATAGCGCTTGTTGGGAGGCAACCCAATGAATAAAATTTATTTTTGCCTTTTGTTCTTGTGTGTTTACACAATTATGATATTGGTATGATTGTGCTTTTTGTGTTTTAATTAGTGTTTGTGCCAAGTTAAGCCTTTAGGATCTTCTTGGGAAATAGTTGTTTGAACTTGCTGAAAAAACAGGAAATTTTACACTCACGAAATCAATTTTCATTTTTTACCAGAGAGCGATAAAATACCCATTCTACTTGCAGTAGATCAATATACAAATTTCTCAGGTCGTCCTAGTTTTTTAGAGTTTTTTGAGTTACAGAAGTATTCGAGATAGTCAGATTGCTACAGACTGTTCTGTTTTGACAGATTCTGTTTTCTTTGTGTTGTGTGCTTATTTTGATGGCTCTATGGTTTTCTTTGATGAGTTTTTTCCATAGAAAAAGTTGGAATACAGTAGATATAATACAAAAAAATATGAATTGGTTTGATACAACACTTATTGTAGTGATTTATTTTTCTGATACTAACGGAACTCACGAAGGATTTGTTGAGTTTTGTGTCATTGAAGTTTTCAAGTTTTGGGTTATCTTATGTCGGCGTCCTGGGAATGGGGTCCCCAGACTTGCCTGCCTGCAGCCCACGGCGCGGCTCCACCAACGGCCCACAGCGTGGCTGAGGGAGTCCTGGATTAGGGGGTCTCCGGACAGCCGGACTATATCCTTTGGCCGGACTGTTGGACTATGAAGATACAAGATTAAAGATTTCGTCTCGTGTCCGGATGGGACTCTACTTGGCGTGGAAGGCAAGCTAGGCAATATGGATATGTATATCTCTCCTCCTTTGTAACCGACCTTGTGTAACCCTATACCCCTCTGGTGTCTATATAAACTGGAGGGTTTTAGTCCGTAGGACAACATACAATCATACCATAGGCTAGCTTCTAGGGTTTAGCCTCTCTGATCTCGTGGTAGATCTACTCTTGTAATACTCATATCATCAAGAACAATCAAGCAGGACGTAGGGTTTTACCTCCATCAAGAGGGCCCGAACCTGGGTAAACATCGTGTCCCGTGCCTCCTGTTACCATCCGCCTTAGACGCACAGTTCGGGACACCCTACCCGAGATCCGCCGGTTTTGACACCGACGTTGGTGCTTTCATTGAGAGTTCCACTGCATCGTCATCATAAGGAGGATGGCTCGCCTTGTTGTCAAGGACAACGTCACCTCTGGGGTAGCCCTGGCCATAGGCCAAACTCTTCGACTAGGCGGTTTCGTTATGACTGCCCGCTCAGCCGCTGCGCTGACGATGACTTCTCAGGTCATCGAAAATAGCCTCCATGTCGGCTCGAAATTTGCTGAGCAGATGGATCCAATGGAGCTCTCCTCTTTGAACGAGCTCTTGGATCGCATCACTGCTCTAGGAGTCACTATGGACTACGATCGGATCAGGCTTAAACCCGACCAAAGGGAGATTAACTCTCCGCCGGTCACCCATCAGATAGCGGTGGTGGAGGAGCAATGCGGCGATTCTCCCTCTATCCTGAGGACGAACTATGTACGGATTCTCGAGCTCTCTGAGCTAGATACTCGCTCACGGGAGGATGCCGCCCTAACCCTGAATCCAGAATCAGGCCGCATACCGAACCCACAGGGCAGCATCTCGGAGCCCGATCTTCTAAGATCGGAAACTCCCCTGCCCCGGGATCACAAATTGGGTCAAGGTCTGGACTTAAGTCCACCCACCCACTCAGATACAAACGATCTTTCCCACATTAGGCAAGAGCCCCAAGAGACAGTACATCATTATTGGGCTAGATTCCTCCTTGTAATGAACAAGGTCAAGGACTGTCGCGAGGAAGACGCAATTTCATTCTTTTGCAACAATTGCACGGAAAAGGGAGTCCTCAATGCCATAAGTTGCCGTGACATAGCACACTTCGCTGACTTGACGGCCATAGTACGGAAATACTGTGCGATGGAAAGTACCTGGAAAACCCAAACACAATTTTGGGACAATCCGGCTCTGACAAAACCCTTAGTCCGAACTAAAAGGGTGCACCCTCATAAGTCGCTTGACTCAATTACAAAGAAGCAAAAGCCCACTATAGGGCGTGGAACCATATTGGAGGGATGGCTTAACGGGCCCTGCAAAATTCATAGTACAGTGGATACCATATCAACACACAGCCTCAGAGCATGTTGGGTACTCCGGCAGGTGGCCAAAAACGGTGAGGATCTCCTCATCGAAAATACTTCAGAGCACCTTCCCATGGATAACAATACAGTATTAATGGTCTTCGAGACCTTCGCCTCAAATAATAGGCGTAAGCGAGCACTCCACGGCCTTGCCGAAGTCTGCCACGTGGCAGCAATAAATCCATGGAGCGACACGGCTATCACCTTCAATGCCAGTGACGAACCTAAATTCCGAACAGCCCGAGCACGAGCTGCTTTGGTCCTCAGTCCAATTGTGGACGACTTTCGGCTCACTAGGGTGCTCATGGATGGCGGCAGCGGACTAAACCTCATCTACAAGGAAACTCTCCAAAAAATGGACATAGACAGCAACCGTATTGAGCAAAGCAGTATGACCTTCTGAGGAATCATCCCTAGTTGGGAGGCACGTTGCGCTGGGAAAATCACACTTGATGTGGTATTCGGCACTCCGGAGAATTACATGTCCGAAGAAATTACATTCCAAGTGGCCCCGTTCAGTATCGGATACCATGCCCTTCTAGGGCGGGAGGCATTCACGATTTTTCAAGCCATACCCCATTACGGGTACATGAAGCTCAAAATGCCCGGACCCAAGGGAATTATCACTCTAGCTAGTGATCCGGACATAGCACTCCGCACCGCGAACAAAACAGCCGCACTAGCCCTCTGTAACATCCCAAATTTGCAATTTGGAATGTTATACACTAGATCATCATGCATAGCATATTTTCTTGCATTTTGGTCGATCCTAGAAATTTCACGCAACTCAAGGACCCTCGGAGAGAGTTGGAGATTTCGTTATTTTCATATTTGAGTTCTCTCAAATTTTGGAAAAGAGGATCATTTGATTTATTTATTTCATCTTCAATTATTTTTCCGATATCAAAAATATAAGAGAGGGAATAATATGACTTTCCCAAATTGAGGAAAAATGAAGATTTAATAAATAGATCAAATTTTGGTTGCCGGAGTTTGTTTGTTTTCTTTGGATAGGGAAAAATGCGCGTTTTCGAAAATTGCATTTTAGGCCCGGAGAAAAGTTCATTTTGTTCGACTCATTTTTAGGAGTCGGGGAAAATTTACTTTAGAATTTTCGGAGTTCGTTTAGTTTTCTTTTCTTTGTTTTTCTGCGCGCGCATCTATTTAAAAAAAAAAGGAGCAGCGCCCCGCCTGGGCCAAAGGCCCAGCCGGCCAGGCCGCCGCCGCCCCAGCGCCCTGCGCGCCAGCCGCCGCCCCGCCCTAGGCCGAGTCCTAGTAGGACTCTAGGCCGGCGCCCCCCTTGCCCCTTGCCCAAGCATCTACCCCCTCCCCCTCCTAGTATAAATACCCAAGAACCCCCCCTCTCCACCCAAGCCGCCAGCCCCGCCGCCTATAGCCGCCGCAGCCGCCTAGCCGCCGCCGCCTCTAGCTGCTGCCGCCGCCTATAGCCGCCGCCGCCGCCTCTAGCCGCCGCCGCCGCCGCCCTTGCCCCGCAGCCGCCGGAGCCCTCGTCGGAACCTCGCCGGAGGTAGCCGCGCAACCCCTCGCCCCGGTCCGGTTTTTCCTAAAAGAACCGCTCCGTTTCTTTTCTTTTCTTCCGGTTTTTGTTTCGGTTTTCTTCCGAAACCCTAGACCAGTTTCTGTTCTTCTTTCGGACCGTTCGTCTCAACGAACGTGATCACCGATTTTTCCCCGGTTAACGACGTCCGTTCGTTTAACCGTTTGTCTCTTTCTTTTTCGTCGGATTTATTCCGCGTTCTTTCCGCGATCGTGATCTCAGATCCGATCTTTGTTCTAGTCTTTCTTCTCGCTCGTTTATCGGAATCAGGTGATTCAAGCGCCTGGAGTTTCGTTTCGAAACCATCGTTCCGTCTAATCAACTTGAACAAGTTTTTTCCACAATAAAATTTGACCTAGATTTAACTTGCTAGAACCGAGTTGTTTTCTTCCGCCGTTTGTTTTCCGTTTCTTTGTTCGCAACCGGAGTTCTTAAGTTGAATTTTCTGGTTTGTTCTCTTGTTCGAGTTTTACCTGTGCATTAGATGATTACTTATTGTGTGCTTGTTGTTTGTCTGCGATAGATCACCCGGATTGCGCCGCTTGTTACTTCAAAACCCTAGGTCTCGCGGATCATTAGCAAGGCCAGTAACACTTTGATCATACCTTTTCTACAACCCATGTTTTATTGCATTAGATCAATCCTCTCACATTGCATGATTAGGATCTAATTAAACTGAGGGATGGGAAGTAGAAGAGGTAGTACCTATTACCTGTATTATTATGAAACCTTTGGGAGTTACTTCTACGTTTGCTATTTATGCCATGCTATGCTAGTAGACGTGGATTGGGTGAGTGATATCCATGACAGATGTGAGTTGATAATTTTAATGGTTTATCTAAGGTGGCAACTTAAACACACATCTGGGTGCCTGATGTCTATCAGGACTTGCCTGTTTTATTTTGGACCGCCACCCAGGCTCAAAGGGATCATAAGATCTTTCATGCTAGAAACTTCCGTGTGCAGCCACAAGCCATTATGGGCTCTGGCATAGTTGACTAAGTTGTGTGAACTCTTATGGGTAGACTAGCAGATGTAGGGGAATGTAGGTGTACCGGTCTACCCACGTGTAAGGTGCTAGCGTTTCTGAAAGACTGTGTCTCGGTCATCCGTTTCTCAAACACCATGTAGTGCGAGGAACCAAACGGAGGCGATCGAGTCTTGTGGGGAAAAGTGCGCAAACCTCTCTAGAGTGTAACAAACTAATCATGATTAGCCGTGTCCCCGGTTATGGACAACTTGAGCATCTAGTACTTGAATATCATTGTGAATCTCATCATGTTACTTCTAATTAATGTTGTTGGGTTTTAATCACTTAATTGGGATCGGAATGCTGTCAACCATTCTCGATGTTTAACAACCACCTTGATAGTTAAATAAATTTATTCCTTTGCAGTAGGGAAAAACTGGCTTTATGCAAAACTGTAACCATAGAGCTTTCCACCAGCCATATATGCATATAGTATAGCCGTTTCATTCCATTACTCTCTATGTGTTACTTTGCCAGCATATTCCACGTGCTGACCCATTTTCGGGCTGCAACTTTCATGTTGCAGACTTTTCAGACGATGATTAAGGTGCTTTTAGGTCGTGGTTCTATACTCAGTGATGCTGTTGGAGTTGATGGACCCATTTATCTTCCGAGTCTTCCGCTGTTATCGCTATTAGATGGCCTTAAGCCATTTTTATTGTAATAAGTTCTCTTTGAGACAACGATGTAATAAGTGTGTGATTGCCACTCTGCTATAAATCCTTCGATGTACTGTGTGGTGTCAGCATTACTGATCCAGGGATGACACCGGAGCACAGAGCACTTGATCCATTCGGGTCGGGTCGCTACAGAGAATGGTATCAGAGCACACGCTGACTGTAGGACACGACCACTAAGTTAAAGCCATAGAACACCATTCTCTTCTCATTTTCTAACTCCTCATCTTTTCTACTCTATTAGGATGACGAACGCGAAGATTAAGTATGCTCAACCGGATGAAGGCACACCATTTGGATTTCACCTGAAGGAAGTCACCAAGTACCTGAATATTGGATTACCAAGCTTCACGGGAACCTTCAACACCACTCTTCCTGAAGAGGAGCACTGGAAGATTCAAGCTCACGTTCCGGGAAGGACATTCGCGCCAATCACGAAGCCTATAGATAGTGTTTTCAATGCACCAACCTGGAGTCTGGGAAAGAGCATGGCAGCTCATATCACCATAGGATGCATTGGAGAAGTTTATCAAGAAGACCTCAAGGACACTATCTACCAGATTTGCGGACGCCGAGATGAACAATGGGAGTTAGTCAGCACCAAGAAGGATAGATCCATTGCATCTTTCATCCAGGAGTTAAACCAGCACATTCGACGCCACGAGAACCAGATGTGCAATGATATGATAGAGTTGAAGAATGTGAAGGAAAGTATCATCGAGCTAGAAGGAGAACTGAAGTCTACACGCAAGGACTACATGGACGAGATTGTAGCACTAGCAAGACACAATGGCGATCTTAAGTAGGAGATTGAAGAACTCAAGAGGAAGTTAGCATCCAAAGAGGAAGACGAGTACGTGCATGTCCGGACAACTACATCATCATCGACGACACCGATTCGGATCCAAGTGAACCCGACTTTGAAGACGAAGCTGGAGCAGATATCATGGAGTCTTCCACCGGTTCAAATTTCTAGATGACCACCAAATAGTAGTAGCATTCCCCCCCTGTAAACATCATAGTCGAGCACTTTTGGGATAGTTTTAGACCGATTGTAAGCCCTTGTTTGATTGAATGAAGTGATTTTGTGTGCATTTGCTCATGTGCATTGGGGTAGTGTTTTCCCTTTAGACCTCACTCTATTCTTAATTCTCGTCTTTTCTAAACCCTCAGATGCCTCCGAGACGTGACAATGGATTCCCACCGGAGCTCACTCAGTTGATCCAGCAATAGAATCAATTGATACAGATGTTAGTCCAAAACCAGCAGAACAACAACAACAACAACCCACCACCACCACCACATGTTGACCACTTAGCCCGTTTCCTTAGGCTGAATCCGCCGGTGTTTTCCAGTAGCACCGAGCCAATAGTAGCAGATGATTGGCTTCGCAAGATAGGAAGGGAGTTGACCACTGCATGATGCACGGATGGTGAGAAAGTGAAGTTTGCCGCTCACCAGCTTGACGGACCCGCGGTAGCATGGTGGGAGAATTTCACAGCCACTTCCCCAGTTGACACTGTCACATGGGATCAGTTTCAGCAAGCTTTCCGCACTGCCCATGTTTCAGCAGGAGCTATGGCCCTGAAGAAGCGTGAGTTTCGCAACTTACGCCAAGGAGGAAGGACAGTTGGCCAGTACGTTGACGATTTCAGCAAGTTAGCACGTTATGCCCCAGACGACGTTGCTACGGATGCAGCCAAGCAGGAGAAATTTCTGGAAGGACTGAATGATGAACTAAGCATGAAATTGATGGTAGCAAGTTTCAACAACTACTAGGAGTTGGTAGATCGTGCCATCATGATTGAAGGAAAGCAACAGCAGATTGAGAACCGTAAGAGGAAGTATGGACAGGGGAAGTATAACTCTGGAGCCCAGCAGAAGCCCCGTTTTGCCCCAAAACCGGGATTTCAGTTTCAGCATACCCATGGAGGAGGTAGTTCGCACAACCATAATGGCCACAAGAATGGTAATGGGAATGGAGGAAGCAACGGCCAGAACCGGACCACCCCATCGACCCCAACCAAGAGAGACCTGAGTCAAGTCACCTGTTTCAAGTGTTCCAAGACCGGACATTATGCCAATGAATGTCCTGAAGGCCAGAATGGAAATGGCAATGGAAGCTCTGGGAAGAAGCCGAACCCTTTCAATAGGGGACAGGTGAACCACGTTAATGTGGAGGAGGTTGAAGATCAGCCCGATGCAGTAATCGGTAAGTTTTTGGTTAAGTCATTTACCGCACTCGTTCTTTTCGACACTGGTGCATCGCATTCATACATATCAAGGGGATTCATGGAAAAGTATAGCCTGCCCACTAGGATTCTTAAAACACATATGCTAGTAAGCTCGCCAGGAGCAGAGTACATGGCCAGACAAGGATGTTTCCAAGTACCATTAAGTATAGGAAGGCATGTTTTCCCAACAGATTTAATTATTCTGGAGTCCCAAGGTCTGGATGTGATTCTTGGTATGGATTGGCTGTTGATGTATGGAGGAAACATCGATTGTGCTAGTAAGACAATTTTGCTTACCACACCAGAAGGAAGAAGGATCAAGTATGTATCCCGGCATGTGCCAAACAGGACACAAGTGAACTGCTTAACAGGAGTTGTGCAAGAGGAAGTACCGGTGGTGAAGGATTTTCCTGATGTATTTCCTGAGGAATTACCAGGCATGCCACCGGATAGAGACATTGAGTTTTTGATTGAGTTATTGCCAGGTACAGGCCCAATATCGAAGCGACCGTACCGGATGCCAGCAAAGGATTTGGTAGAAATTAAGAATCAGATTAAGGAGTTATTGGATAAAGGTTACATTCTCCCAAGTTCTTCGCCTTGGGGATCACCCGTGCTTCTAGTGGAAAAGAAGGATGGATCATTAAAGATGGTTGTAGATTATCGGGGATTGAATGAAGTAACCATCAAGAACAAGTACCCACTGCCAATGATCAACGATCTGTTTGATCGTTTGCAAGGAGCTAAAGTGTTTTCCAAGATCGATTTGCGATCAGGGTACCATCAATTGAAGATTCGAGAGCAAGACATACCTAAGATAGCATTCACCACGAGATATGGACTGTATGAGTATACCGTTATGTCATTTGGATTGACTAACGCACCTGCCTATTTTATGAACCTGATGAACAAAGTGTTTATGGATTTTTTGGATAAGTTCGTCGTAGTGTTCATTGATGACATCCTGGTTTATTCAAAGAATGAAGAGGAGCATAAGGAACATTTGCGTTTGGTTTTGGAGAAGCTAAGGGAACATCAGTTATGCGCCAAATTCAGCAAATGTGAGTTTTGGTTGAAGGAAGTTGGATTCCTCGGACACGTTATATCCGGAGAAGGTATAGCAGTTGACCCCACTAAGGTTGATACCGTAACCGAATGGGAAGCACCAACAACAGTTGGAGAGATCCGGAGTTTTCTTGGACTCGCAGGATACTACCGGAGATTTATTGAGAATTTCTCAAAGATTGCCAAGCCTATGACTGAATTGTTGAAGAAGGATACTAAGTTCAATTGGACTGAGGAGTGTGAGGCTAGTTTCCAGGAGTTGAAGAAACGCTTGGTTACCTCACCAGTATTGATTTTGCCAGATCAGACCAAGGATTATGAGGTGTATTGTGACGCTTCACGTCGAGGACTTGGAGCAGTGCTTATGCAGGAAGGAAGAGTTGTTTCCGTATGCTTCACGGCAACTGAAGCCTCATGAGTTGAATTATGCCACGCATGATTTGGTGTTAGCAGCCGTAGTGCATGCATTGAAAACGTGGAGACATTTCCTCATTGGAAATCATTGTGAGGTGTACACGGATCACAAGAGTTTGAAGTACATTTTCACTCAAAAGGAGTGGAACCTCAGACAAAGGAGATGGTTGGAGCTCATCAAGGATAATGATATGAGATTGCATTACCATCCCGGAAAAGCTAATGTAGTAGCTGATGCATTGAGCCGTAAGAGCCATGTCAATATGGTAATGACAGGAGAAGTACCAAGGGAGTTAGCAGAAAACCTTCGTGAGCTATGTTTGGAAATAGTTCCGAGAGGCTATGTAGCAGCATTGGAGATTCAGTCAACATTGATGGATAAAATCAGAGAAGCTCAGAAGTCTGACAAGGAGATTGCTTCTATAAAAGAGAGAATGAGCAAAGGAAAAGCAAAGGGATTTCGTGAGGATGAGCACGATACCCTATGGTTTGAGGACCGTGTTTATGTGCCCAATGACCCGGAGATCAGGAAGTTGATTTTGCACGAGGCACATGATTCACCGTATTCGATTCACCCAGGGAATACCAAGATGTATTTGGATTTGAAGGAAACATTCTGGTGGACCGGAATGAAGAAGGATATTGCAGCATATGTAGCAGTTTGTGACGTATGTCAGAGAGTAAAGGCAGAGCATCAGAAGCCAGCAGGATTGTTACAACCATTGCCGATACCCGAATGGAAGTGGGATAAGATAGGCATGGATTTTATCACGGGACTACCCAGGACAAAGGCAGGCTACGATTCGATATGGGTAGTAGTTGATCGTTTGACAAAGGTAGCCCATTTTATTCTAGTTAAGACCACTTACACCAGTGCTAAGTTGGCAAAGATATACATGACTAGGATCATTTGTTTGCATGGAGTTCCGAGGAGTATCATATCAGATAGAGGAAACCAATTTACCTCAAAGTTTTGGAATCAGTTGCATGAAACTTTAGGAACCAGACTAGAGTTCAGCACAGCTTTTCATCCGCAGACAGATGGACAGACTGAGAGAGTCAATCAGATTTTGGAAGATATGCTGAGAGCTTGTGCACTAGATTATGGATCTAGCTGGGACGATAACTTGCCGTATGCGGAGTTTTCTTATAACAACAGTTACCAAACTAGTTTGAAGATGGCACCTTTCGAAGCTTTATACGGAAGGAGGTGCAGGACACCGTTGTCATGGGACGAAGTTGGAGACCGCCAATTCTTTGGACCAGATTTGATTAAGGAGTCTGAACGGAAGGTTAAGTTGATTCGCGATAGGCTCAAGGTAGCCCAGTCCAGGCAGAAGAGCTACGCAGATTCTAAACGCAAGGAGACAGTTTACGAAACCGGAGACAGAGTTTATCTTCGAGTATCCCCACTTCGAGGAGTTAAGCGCTTTGGAGTTAAGGGAAAGTTAGCATCGCGTTTCGTTGGACCATATAAGATTTTGCAACGCATGGGAGAAGTCGCTTATAAATTGGAATTACCAGAGGGACTGTCAGGAGTTCATGATGTATTCCATGTTTCCCAGCTGAAGAAATGTCACGCCGAGATGGCGGAGGTACCGTTAAGAGATACAGTGCCACTTGAAGCGATTCAGTTGAAGGACGACTTAACGTATGAGGAAAAGCCAGTCAAGATTCTCGATTATGCCAGCAGAGTTACCCGCAGGAAGGTTATCAAGTTTTGCAAAGTTCAGTGGAACCACCACTCAGAGGATGAAGCCACCTGGGAAAGAGAAGAAGATTTGCTCAAGGACCACCCTCACCTATTTTCTAGCCAACCCGAATCTCGAGGGCGAGATTCATCTTAAGGGGGGTAGGTTTGTAACATCCCAAGTTTGCAATTTGGAATCTTATACACTAGATCATCATGCATAGCATATTTTCTTGCATTTTGGTCGATCCTAGAAATTTCACGCAACTCAAGGACCCTCGGAGAGAGTTGGAGATTTCGTTATTTTCATATTTGAGTTCTCTCAAATTTTGGAAAAGAGGATCATTTGGTTTATTTATTTCATCTTCAATTATTTTTCCGATATCAAAAATATAAGAGAGGGAATAATATGACTTTCCCAAATTGAGGAAAAATGGAGATTTAATAAATAGATCAAATTTTGGTTGCCGGAGTTTGTTTGTTTTCTTTGGATAGGGAAAAATGCGCGTTTTCGAAAATTGCATTTTAGGCCCGGAGAAAAGTTCATTTTGTTCGACTCATTTTTAGGAGTAGGGGAAAATTTACTTTAGAATTTTCGGAGTTCGTTTAGTTTTCTTTTCTTTGTTTTTCTGCGCGCGCATCTATTTAAAAAAAAGGAGCAGCGCCCCGCCTGGGCCAAAGGCCCAGCCGGCCAGGCCGCCGCCGCCCCAGCGCCCTGCGCGCCAGCCGCCACCCCGCCCTAGGCCGAGTCCTAGTAGGACTCTAGGCCGGCGCCCCCCTTGCCCCTTGCCCAAGCATCTACCCCCTCCCCCTCCTAGTATAAATACCCAAGCACCCCCCTCTCCACCCCAAGCCACCAGCCCCGCCGCCTATAGCCGCCGCCGCCGCCTAGCCGCCGCCGCCTCTAGCTGCCGCCGCCGCCTAGCCGTCGCCTATAGCCGCCGCCGCCGCCTCTAGCTGCTGCCGCCGCCGCCTCTAGCTGCTACCGCCGCCGCCCTTGCCCCGCAGCCACCGGAGCCCTCGTCGGAACCTCGCCGGAGGTAGCCGCGCAACCCCTCGCCCCGGTCCGGTTTTTCCTAAAAGAACCGTTCCGTTTCTTTTCTTTTCTTCCGGTTTTTGTTTCGGTTTTCTTCCGAAACCCTAGATCAGTTTCCGTTCTTCTTTCGGACCGTTCGTCTCAACGAATGTGATCACCGATTTTTCCCCGGTTAACGACGTCCGTTCGTTTAACCGTTCGTCTCTTTCTTTTTCGTCGGATTTATTCCGCGTTCTTTCCGCGATCGTGATCTCAGATCTGATCTTCGTTCTAGTCTTTCTTCTCGCTTGTTTATCGGAATCAGGTGATTCAAGCGCCTGGAGTTTCGTTTCGAAACCGCCGTTCCGTATAATAAACTTGAACAAGTTTTTGCCACAATAAAATTTGACCTAGATTTAACTTGCTAGAACCGAGTTGTTTTCTTCTGCCGTTTGTTTTCCGTTTCTTTGTTCGCAACCGGAGTTCTTAAGTTGAATTTTCTGGTTCGTTCTCTTGTTCGAGTTTTACCTGTGCATTAGATGATTACTTATTGTGTGCTTGTTGTTTATCTGCGATAGATCACCCGGATTGCGCCGCTTGTTACTTCGAAACCCTAGGTCTCGCGGATCATCAGCAAGGCAAGTAACACTTTGATCATACCTTTTCTACAACCCATGTTTTATTGCATTAGATCAATCCTCTCACATTGCATGATTAGGATCTAATTAAACTGAGGGATGGGAAGTAGAAGAGGTAGTACCTATTACCTGTATTATTATGAAACCTTTGGGAGTTACTTCTACGTTTGCTATTTATGCCATGCTATGCTAGTAGACGTGGATTGGGTGAGTGATATCCATGACAGATGTGAGTTGATAATTTTAATGGTTTATCTAAGGTGGCAACTTAAACACACATCTGGGTGCCTAATGTCTATCAGGACTTGCCTGTTTTATTTTGGACCGCCACCCAAGCTCAAAGGGATCATAAGATCTTTCATGCTAGAAACTTCCGTGTGCAGCCACAAGCCATTATGGGCTCTGGCATAGTTGACTAAGTTGTGCGAACTCTTACGGGTAGACTAGCAGATGTAGGGGAAAGTAGGTGTACCGGTCTACCCTCATGTAAGGTGCTAGCGTTTCTGAAAGACTGTGTCTCGGTCATCCGTTTCTCAAACACCATGTAGTGCGAGGAACCAAACGGAGGCGATCGAGTCTTGTGGGGAAAAGTGCGCAAACCTCTGCAGAGTGTAACAAACTAATCATGATTAGCCGTGTCCCCGGTTATGGACAACTTGAGTATCTAGTACTTGAATATCATTGTGAATCTCATCATGTTACTTCTAATTAATGTTGTTGGGTTTTAATCACTTAATTGGGATCGGAATGCTGTCAACCATTCTCGATGTTTAACAACCACCTTGATAGTTAAATAAATTTATTCCTTTGCAGTAGGGAAAAACTGGCTTTACGCAAAACTGTAACCATAGAGCTTTCCACCAGCCATATATGCATATAGTATAGCTGTTTCATTCCATTACTCTCTATGTGTTACTTTGCCAGCATTTTCCATGTGCTGACCCATTTTCGGGCTGCAACTTTCATGTTGCAGACTTTTCAGACGACGAGTAAGGTGCTTTTAGGTCGTGGTTCTATACTCAGTGATGCCGTTGGAGTTGATGGACCCATTTATCTTCCGAGTCTTCCGCTGTTATCGCTATTAGATGGCCTTAAGCCATTTTTATTGTATTAAGTTCTCTTTGAGATAACGATGTAATAAGTGTGTGATTGCCACTCTGCTATAAACCCTTCGATGTACTGTGTGGTGTTAGCATTACTGATCCAGGGATGACACCTGAGCACAGAGCGCTTGATCCATTCGGGGGGTCACGACACCCTCGAGGCATTGTCCGAAGCCCTTGTGGCGGAGGAATTAACCGCGCTGCGCTCCGTGGTGGACAGGGATGACGTGATACTAGACAAAAGATCCAAGTCCACCTCCTTTAAACTAGCTAACGAAATAGTTAAATTCCAAGTCCATCCAATGGACCATACAAAAATAGAATCCATCGGGGCATAGTTAGACCCCGATGTAGACGCCGCACTACGAGAGTTTCTGCGCGAGAATTGGGACATATTCGCCTGGCACCGTTCAGACATGACAGGAATCCCACACAGACTGGCCGAGCATAGCCTTAATGTTCTAAAAGGATTCAAGCCGGTCAAGCATACTCTTCGGCGTTTCTCTGAACCTAAACGAAAAGCCATGGGAGAAGAGCTAGCCAAGCTACTGGAGGCCGGATTATCAGAGAAATAAAACATCCGGACTGGCTAGTGATGACCCACAAGTATAGGGGATCTATCTAGTCCTTTTGATAAGTAAGAGTGTCGAACCCAACGAGGAGCAGAAGGAAATGATAAGCGGTTTTCAGCAAGGTAGTCTCTGCAAGTACTGAAATAAGTAGTAACAGATAGTTTTGTGATAAGATAATTTGTAACGAGCAACAAGTAACAAAAGTAAATAAAGTGCAGCAAGGTGGCCCAATCCTTTTTTGTAGCAAAGGACAAGCCTGGACAAACTCTTATATAAGGAAAAGCGCTCCTGAGGACAACATGGGAATATCATCAAGCTAGTTTTCATCACGTTCATATGATTCGCGTTCGGTACTTTGATAATTTGACATGTGGGTGGACCGGTGCTTGGGTGTTGTTCTTACTTGAACAAGCATCCCACTTATGATTAACCTCTATTGCAAGCATCCACAACTACAACAAAAGTATTAAGGTAAACCTAACCATAGCATGAAACATATGGATCCAAATCAGCCCCTTATGAAGCAACGCATAAACTAGGGTTTAAGCTTCTGTCACTCTAGCAACCCATCATCTACTTATTACTTCTCAATGCCTTCCTCTAGGCCCAAATAATGGTGAAGTGTTATGTAGTCGACATTCACATAACACCACTAGAGGCCAGACAACATACATCTCATCAAAATATCGGACGAATACCAAATTCACATGACTACTAATAGAAAGACTTCTCCCTCGTCCTCGGGAACAAATGTAACTACTCACAAAGCATATTCATGTTCATAATCAGAGGGGTAATAATATGCATAAAGGATCTGAACATATGATCTTCCACCAATTAAACCAACTAGCATCAACTACAAGGAGTAATTAACACTACTAGCAACCTACTAGCACCAATCCCAGACTTGGAGACAAGAATTGGATACAAGAGATGAACTAGGGTTTTGAGATGAGATGGTGCTGATGAAGATGTTGATGGAGATTGCCCTCTCTCGATGAGAGGAGCGTTGGTGATGACGATGGCGATGATTTCCCCCTCCGGGAGGGAAGTTTCCCCGGCAGAATAGCTCTGCTGGAGCCCTAGATTGGTTCCGCCAAGGTTCTGCCTCGTGGCGGCAGAGTTTCATCCCGAAAGGTTGCTTCTCATTTTTTTCCTTGATGAAAGACTTCATATAGCAGAAGATGGTCATCGGAGAGCCACCAGGGGGCCCACGAGGTAGGGGCGCACCCTAGGGGGGGGGGGGCGCCCCCACCCTCGTGGACAGGGTGTGGGCCCCTGGTCTTCATCTTTGGCGAGGATTTTTCATTATTTATTATAAGGTATTCCGTGGAGTTTCAGGACTTTTGGAGTTGTGTAGAATAGGTCTCTAATATTTTCTCCTTTTCTAGCTCAGAATTCCAGCTGCCGGCATTCTCCCTCCTTATGTAAACCTTATAAAATAAGAGAGAATAGCCATAAGTATTGTGACATAATGTGAAATAACAGCCCATAATGCAATAAATATCAATATAAAAGCATGATGCAAAATGGACGTATCAACTCCCCCAAGCTTAGACCTCGCTTGTCCTCAAGCGAAATCCGATAACAATAAATATGTCCCCATGTTTAGAGGTAGAGGCGTCGATAAAAATAAAATACGGACATGAAGGCATCATGATTATTCTCATAACAGCAACATATATAGATATTGTCATATGATTACTTATGTTCAAGTGATGATCTATTCACAATGCAAAAGTATGAATCAGAAACCTTATTGAGAACCAACAAACTATAACCTCAGTCATTGAAGCAATTGCAATTTATCATAACATCAGAAAGAGTCTATGTCAGAGCTAAAAAGCAAGTCCACATACTCACTATCATCTAGTCCTTCATAATTGCTAACACTCGTGCAATACTTGTGGTTACGGAGTTTCAATCGGACACAGAGAAAGATAGAGACTTATAGTTTCGCCCCACAATCTTTTACCTCGAGGGTAATGTCAACAATAATAACTCATGCCCCCTACATCCAATTAGATATATCTATCAGGATCTTTCCAACATGCTGGGCTTGCCAAAGGATAAAATGAAAAGGGAGAGGTGAAGATCACCATGACAGTTGCATAAGGTAGAAGATAATAATAAAAGATAGGCCCTTCGCAGAGGGAAGCAGAGGTTGCCATGCGCTTTTATGGTTGGATGCACAAAATCTTAATGCGAAAGAACGTCACTTTATATTGCCCCTTGTGATATGAACCTTTATTATGCAGTCCGTCGCTTTTATTATTTCCACATCACAAGATCGTATAAAGCTTATCTCTCCCACACTAATCATACATATTTAGAGCAATTCTTATTGCTTTGCACCAATGACAACTTACTTGAAGGATCTTACTCAATCCATAGGTAGATATGGTGGACTCTCATGGCAAAACTTGTTTAAGGGTATTTGGAAGCACAAGTAGTATCTCTACTTGGTGCTGAGAATTTGGCTAGCATGAGGGGGAAAGGCAAGCTCAACATGTTGGATGATCCATGACAACATACTTTATCTTAGATATAAGAAAACATAACCCATTATGTTGTCTTCCTTGTCCAACATCAACTCTTTAGCATGTCATATTTTCATGAGTGCTCCCAGTCATAAAAGATGTCAATGATAATATATTTATATGTGAAACCTCTCTTTCCTTATTACTTCCTATTAATTGCAATGATGACCAAAGCTATGTCTGCCAACTCCCAACAACTTTTAATCGTCACACTCTTTCTATGTGAAGTCATTACTATCAATAAGATCAATATGAACTTTTGTTTCTTCTTATTCTTTTTCTCTTTTCTTTTATTCACCCAAGATCATAGCAAGAAAATCAAGCCCTTGACTCAACACTAATCTTTATTATATAGCTCACAGACTCGATTACATAGAGAGATCATAAGGCAAAACTCAAAACTAGATCATGCCATAAACTTTATTCTACTAGATCAAAATACTACTAATAGGATCGAACTAAGGAAAACGGTAAAGATAGGAGTTGTGATTGTGATACGATACCGGGGCACCTCCCCCAAGCTCGGCAGTTGCCAAGGGGAGTGCCCATACCCATGTGATTATATCTCCTTGGTTGGTGAAGAAGGTGGAGGTGTTGTTGATGATGCGGGCTTGTCATCCATCTTCCAAGGCATAGGTTCACCATCATAGAAGGATGATCGAGTCTCCGGAATCCTCGAATCTGCAACCAAACTCATTCCTTTGAATCTATATTCATACTCACAGTTTTGGTTTTGCAGGTCATAGATTTGGGCTTGGAGGTGCTCGATCTTCTCATGTAGCTTGAAGATGGCCTCCTCGGTGTTCTTGGCATCCGGCTTGTAGTTGTTAGTGAACTCCGCGAGCATCGTGTGGCTAGCATTGATTCCACGCTCCACCATCCCCTGGCACTTGAAAACTTGTTGCTCCATTGCTTCGAGCCTCGTCTCCACGCTTTCGGTTCCCTTTGGTCCCTCAGCATCGTGGATGTCCAGAAACCCATCACGCATCTCAATGGTTTGAGGGTGTCACAGCACCTCCGCGAGGTAAGGGTTAATGACCTTCTCGAAGAACTTGTTGGTGGAAGCACTTGGGGACGCCTTGATAATCTAGATCTGTCAGAAAAATAGCTCGAAACAAGAACAGAGAATATTTGCGTGATACGGGAGTCAAAACCTTCGGGAGAATATATAGTGAATTTTTACCGACCAAAATACGTATCGTCCAAGAAAACGGAGTCCAGAAGGCACACGAGGTGCTCAGGAGGTAGGGGGTGCGCCCAGGGGGTAGGGCGCGCCCTCCACCCTCGTGGGGCCCTCGTGTCCTTCCCGGACTGCTACTTAATTTTCTTGTTTTCTAAATATTCCAAAACAGAGAAATATTGCCTTAAAAATTGTTTTGGAGTTGGTTTACTTATCGTACCACATACCTATCCCTTTCGGAGTCTGAATCATTCTGGAAAGTGTCCCTTATGTATTCCTCCGGGGTTACGGTTTCAATAATATTGGTTTCAACATTTATGGGATTGCCTGAGATATAATGTTTGATTCTTTGACCATTTACCACCTTCGGATTTGTGCCTTCGAAGTTGTTGATTTTTATAGCACCGGAACGATAGACCTCCTTGATAACATAGGGCCTTCCCATTTAGAGAGAAGTTTTCCTGCCAAAAATCTTAAACGAGGGTTGTATAGCAATACATAATCACCTACATTAAACTCACACTTTTGTATCCTTTTGTCATGCCATCTTTTAACCTTTTCTTTAAACAACTTGGCATTTTCACAAGCTTGGGTTCTCCATTCATCAAGTGAGCTAATATCAAATAACCTCTTTTCATCGGCAAGTTCGAAATCATAGTTGAGCTCTTTAATAGCTCAATATGCCTTATGTTCTAGTTCGAGAGGTAAGTGACATGCTTTTCCATATACCATTTTATACGGAGACATACCCATAGGATTTTTATATGCAGTTCTATAGGACCATAATGCATCATCAAGTTTCTTGGACCAATTCTTTCTAGACCTATTGACAGTCTTTTGCAAAATTAATTTGATTTCTCTATTACTCAATTCTACTTGACCACTAGACTGTGGGTGATACGGAGATGCAATTCTATGATTGACGTCATATTTAGCAAGAATTTTACGGAAAGCACCATGAATAAAATGTGAATCACCATCAGTCATTAAATATCTAGGGACTCCAAACCTCGGAAAAATAACTTCTTTAAGCATTTTAATAGAAGTGTTATGATCATCACTACTAGTTAGAATAGCTTCTACCCACTTAGTAATGTAATCAACAACAACTAAAATATGTGTATATCCATTAGAGGCAGGAAAAGGTCCCATATAATCAAAGCCCCAAACATCAAACGGTTCAATAACAAGTGAATAATTCATAGGCATTTCTTGACGTCTACTAATATTACCAATTCTTTGACATTCATCACAAGATAGGACAAACTTACGGGCATCCTTGAAGAGAGTAGGCCAATAAAAACCGAGTTGCAATACCTTATGTGCAGTTCTATCTCCCGCGTGGTGTCCTCCATAAGTTTCAGAGTGGCACTTGCATAGGATCTGTTCCTATTCATGCTCAGGTACACAACGTCTAATAACACCATCTACTCCTTCCTTATAAAGATGTGGGTCATCCCAAAAGTAATGTCTCAAATCATAGAAGAACTTTTTCTTTTGTTGGTATGTGAATCTAGGTGGTATAAATTTAGCAACTATGTAATTAGCATAATCAGCATACCAGAGGGTACTATGAGAAGTACTTATGACATTTAATTGTTCATCAGGAAAGCTATCATCAATAGGTAGTGGGTCATAACATTCTCTAACCTAGATAAGTTGTCTGCAACGGGGTTCTCAGCTCCTTTTCTATCAACAATATGCAAATCAAATTCTTGTAGCAAGAGAACCCATCTAATAAGTCTAGGTTTAGCATCTTTCTTCTCCATAAGATATTTAATAGCAGCATGATCAGTGTGGATAGTTACTTTAGAATCAACAATATAAGGTCTGAACTTATCACAAGCAAATACAACTGCTAAAAGTTCTTTTTCAGTAGTAGCATAATTTCTTTGAGCATTGTCTAGGGTCTTACTAGCATAATGGATAACATTTAATTTCTTATCAACTCTTTTCCCTAAAACATCACCTACAACATAATCGCTAGCATCACACATAATTTCAAAAGGTAAATTCCAATCAGGTGGCTGAACAATAGGTGCTGAGACTAATGCTTTCTTAAGTATTTCAAATGCTTCTACACAATCATCATCAAAGACAAATGGTATATATTTTTGTAATAAATTAGTCAGAGGCCGAGAAATTTTTGAGAAGTCCTTAATGAACCTCCTATAAAATCCGGCGTGACCAAGGAAACTTCTTATACCTTTGATGTCCTTGGGACATGGCATCTTTTCAATAGCATCAACCTTGGCTTTATCAACTTCAATACCTCTTTCAGAAACTTTATGCCCCAAGACAATACCTTCATTAACCATAAAGTGGCACTTTCCCCAATTCAAGACAAGATTAGTTTCTTCACATCTCTACAAAACTCGATCAAGATTGCTCAAGCAATCATCAAAAGAAGATCCATAGACGGAAAAGTCGTCCATGAAAACCTCACAAATCTTTTCACAAAAGTCAGATAATATAGCCATCATGCATCTTTGAAAGGTAGCAGGTGCATTACATAAACCAAAAGGCATACGTCTATAAGCAAAAGTACCAAAAGGGCATGTAAAAGTAGTCTTTGATTGATCTTTAGCCGACACATGTATTTGAGAGAAACTAGAATAACCATCTAGAAAGCAGTGATGTGTATGTTTGCATAATCTTTCTAGCATTTGATCAATAAAAGGTAAGGGGTAATGATCTTTCTTAGTAGCCTTATTTAATTTGCGGAAATCAATTACCATCCTATAACCTGTAATAATTCTTTGTGGAATCAATTCATCTTTATCATTAGGAACAACAGTAATACCTTCCTTCTTAGGGACACAATGAACAGGACTTACCCACTGACTATCAGCAACGGGATAAATTATACCTGCCTCCAGAAGCTTTAGTATCTCTTTTCTTACCACTTCTTTCATTTTAGGATTCAGACGTCGTTGAGGATCATGAACTGGTTTGGCATCTGCTTCCAAATTTATTTTATGTTGACATAGAGTGGGACTACTGCCCTTAAGATCATCAAGAGTATATCCAATAGCAGCACCGTGCTTCTTCAAAGTTTTCAATAATCTATCTTCTTCATGCTCTGAAAGGTTAGCACTAATAATAACATGATATATCTTCTTTTCATCAAGATAAGCATATTTAGGATTATCAGGCAACAGTTTAAGCTCAAACACGGGATCACCCTTAGTTGGAGGGGGATCCCCTAGGATTTCAACTGGCAAATTGTGTTTCAGAATAGGTTCCTGTTTAAAGAATACTTCATCTATTTCCCTTCTTTCATTCATAAACATATCATTCTCATGGTCTAGCAAATATTGTTCTAAAGGATCACTAGGAGGTACGGCAATAGAAGCAAGACCAATAATTTCATCCTTACTAGGAAATTCTTCTTCACGGTGTTGTTTACTAAATTTAGAGAAATTAAATTCATGAGTCATATCATCCAAGCCAATAGTAACAACATTCTTTTCGCAGTCTATCTTAGCATTAACAGTGTTCAAGAAGGGTCTACCAAATATAATGGGACAAAAGCTATCTTGTGGGGAACTAAGAACAAGAAAATCAGCAGGATATTTAGTTTTCCCGCACAAGACTTCAACATCTCTAACAATTCCCACTGCTGAAATAGTATCTCTATTAGCAAGTTTAATTGTGACATCAATATCTTCTAACTCAGGAGGTGCAATTTCATGCTTGATTTCTTTATACAAGTCATAAGGTATAACACTAGCACTAGCACCCATATCAAATAAGCCACGATAACAATGTTCTCCTATTTTAACAGAAATAACAGGCACGCCTACCACAGGTCTATTTTTATCTTTAGCACAAGGTTTAGCAATTCTAGCAGTTTCACCGCAGAACTGAATAACATGCCCATCAATATTATCAGACAAGAGATCTTTAACAATAGCAATATTAGGTTCTACTTTAACTTGCTTGGGAGGTGTATATGAATATTGCTTTTACGAACCATAGTTGAAGCTTTAGCATGATCCTTTATCCTAACAGGGAAAGGTGGTTTCTCAACATAACAAGTGGGAACAATAGGATCATTATAAGTGACAGTCTTTTCTTCAACTTTAATAGGTGCAACTACTTTTACTTCTATGGGAGGATGATATTTAAACCACTTCTCATTAGGGAGAGCAACATAAGTAGCAAAAGATTCATAGAAATAAGCTACTATCTCAGAATCAAGTCCATATTTAGTGCTAAACTTGCGGAAAGTATCGGTATCCATAAAAGATTTAACACAATCAAACTTAGGTGTCATACCTGACTCCTTACCTTTGTCGAGATCCCAATCTTCAGAGTTGCATTTAATTCTATCCAATAAATCCCATCTAAATCCAATAGTCTTCATCATAAAAGAGCCAGCACAAGAAGTATCGAGCATGGTGCGATTATTTTCAGAAAGCCGAGCATAAATTTTTTTGAAGAATTGTTTCTCTTGGGAGATCATGATTGGGACATTAATATAACATTGATTTAAGCCTCCCCCAAGCTTGAGCGATGCTTTCTCCTTCGCGAGGCCAAAAATTATATATATAATTGCGGTCACGATGAACAAGATGCATAGGGTAATACTTTTGATGAAATTCCAATTTCAATCTTCTATAGTTCCATGATCTTGTATCATCACATAGCCTATACCATGTCAACGCGTCTCCCTTCAAAGATAAAGGGAAAACCTTCTTCTTAGCAACATCATCGGGTATACCTGCAAGCTTAAATAATCCACAAACTTCATCCACATATATTAGGTGTTCATGAGGATGCTTTGTTCCATCTCCTGTAAAAGGATTAGCTAGCAGTTTTTCTATCATACCCGAAGGATACTCATAAGGAATTTCATTTTCAATAGGTTTAGTAGGTTGAGGATCAACTCTTTGCTCTACTAGTCGGGGTGAAGATACCCCGAACAAGCCCCTCAGAGGATTACTTTCCATAGTAACAAGTGACAGTAAATTTCAGCACACTATATAAATTTTTCCTTACCAAATTCCACCTACCAAAGGCGCTTCACTCCCTGGCAACGGCGCCAGAAAAGAGTCTTGATGACCCACAAGTATAGGGGATCTATCGTAGTCCTTTCGATAAGTAAGAGTGTCGAACCCAACAAGGAGCAGAAGGAAATGATAAGCGGTTTTCAGCAAGGTATTCTCTGTAAGTACTGACATAAGTAGTAACAGATAGTTTTGTGATAAGATAATTTGTAACGAGCAACAAGTACCAAAAGTAAATAAAGTGCAGCAAGGTGGCCCAATCCTTTTTTGTAGCAAAGGACAAGCCTGGACGAACTCTTATATAAGGAAAAGCGCTCCCGAGGACACATGGGAATATCGTCAAGCTAGTTTTCATCACATTCATATGATTCGCGTTCGGTACTTTGATAATTTGACATGCGGGTGGACCGTTGCTTGGGTGCTGTTCTTACTTGAACAAGCATCCCACTTATGATTAACCTCTATTGCAAGCATCCGCAACTATAACAAAAGTATTAAGGTAAACCTAACCATAGCATGAAACATATGGATCCAAATCAACCCCTTACGAAGCAACACATAAACTAGGGTTTAAGCTTCTGTCACTCTAGCAACCCATCATCTACTTATTACTTCCCAATGCCTTCCTTTAGTCCCAAATAATGGTGAAGTGTTATGTAGTCGACGTTCACATAACACCACTATAGGCTAGACAAGATACATCTCATCAAAATATCGAACAAATACCAAATTCACATGACTACTAATAGCAAGACTTCTCCCTTGTCCTCAGGAACAAACGTAACTACTCACAAAGCATATTCATGTTCATAATCAGAGGGTTAATAATATGCATAAAGGATCTGAACATATGATATTCCACCAATTAAACCAACTAGAATCAACTACAAGGAGTAATTAACACTACTAGCAACCTACTAGCACCAATCCCGGACTTGGAGACAAGAATTGGATACAAGAGATGAACTAGGGTTTTGAGATGAGATGGTGATGATGAAGATGTTGAGGAGATTGCCCTCTCCTGATGAGAGGAGCGTTGGTGATGTCGATGGCGATAATTTCCCCCTCCGGGAGGGAAGTTTCCCCGGTAGAACAGCTCTGCCGGAGCCCTTGATTGGTTCCGCCCAGGTTCCGCCTCGTGGCGGCGGAGTTTCATCCTGAAAGGTTGCTTCTCCTTTTTTCCTCGATGAAATACTTCATATAGAAAAAGATGGTCATCGGAGAGCCACCAGGGGGCCCATGAGGTAGGGGGCGCGCCCTAGGGGGGGGGTGCCCCCCACCGCGTGCCGCCACCCTTGTGGACAGGGTGTGGGCCCCCTGGTCTTCATCTTTGGCGAGGATTTTTCATTATTTATTATAAGGTATTCCGTGGAGTTTCAGGACTTTTGGAGTTGTGCAGAATAGGTCTCTAATATTTGCTCCTTTTCCAGCCCAAAATTCCAGCTGCCGGCATTCTCCCTCCTTATGTAAACCTTACAAAATAAGAGAGAATAGCCATAATTATTGTGACATAATGTGAAATAACAGCCCATAATGCAATAAATATCGATATAAAAGCATGATGCAAAATGGACGTATCAGCTAGGAAACCTGGTGATGGTACCAAAGAAGGACAAATCCTGGCACCTATGCGTCGACTTCAAAGACCTTAATAAGGCTTGCCCAAAGGATCCCTTCCCACTCCCTCGCATCGATCAAATTATCGATGCTACTGCAGGACACGAATCACTGTGCTTCCTCGACGCATACTCCGGTTACCAACAGATTAAGATGGCCGAGTCCGATCAAGCCGCAACAGCATTTATTACGCCATACGACTCTTTCTGTTTTAACACAATGCCCTTCGGGCTCAAAAATGCCGGCGCAACATATCAGGCATGATCCAGACATGTCTGGAAAAGCAGATCGGCAAGACTATGGAGGCATATGTAGACGATGTGGTCATTAAAACCAGACACGTCGACTCCTTAATAGACGACTTGAGGCTCACATTCGCCAATCTCCGAACATACGACATCAAGCTCAATCTGAAAAAATGCATTTTCGGCGTTCCCGCCGGAAAGCTCCTCGGCTTCATAGTCTCCAGTAGAGGAATTGAAGCAAATTCGGCTAAAATCCGAGCTCTGTCGCAGTTTTCTATCCCAACTGACCTCAAGCAAATCTAGAAATTATCTGGATGTGTGGCGACTGCCGCTTTATCTCCCGATTAGGAGAAAAGGCACTTCCCCTTTATCGCCTTCTTCGGCGCACTGAACACTTCGAGTGGACGGACGTAGCCACGGCTAGAATAGAAGAAATAAAAGCCATCCTGGCCACCAACCCAATCTTGGCCGCGCCAACTGTTGGCGAACCAATGCTATTATATATAGCGGCAACTCATCAAGTTGTAAGCGCAGTGCTCATCGTCGAACGAGAGATGGACGGACACAAATTCCCACTTGAAAACCCGGTGTATTACGTGTCAACCGACCTCACTCCATGCAAATCACGGTACCCACATTATCAGAAGAGAGCATACGTGGTATTCATGGCATCTCGGAAATTACAACACTACTTTCATGAGTGTTTGATTATGGTGGCCTCCGAAGTTCCACTCAATGACATAATTAACAATCGCGATGCCACGGGCTGGATTGCCAAATGGGCTATCGAGCCCCTCCCGTTCGACATAACATATAAACCACGGTGAGCCATTAAGTCGCAAGTCCTGGCCGATTTCGTAGCCGAATGGACGGAAGCCAAACTCCCTAAAGAGTACGGCGCATACTCCAATTGGATCATGCACTTCGACGGCTCCAAAATGTTGGCTGGTCTGGGGGCGGGCATCGTCCTGACGTCCCCCACTGGAGATACAGTGCAATACGCCCTCCAAATACTATACACAGACTCCAATAATGCAGCCGAATACGAGGCCCTGTTACACGGTCTCCGGATGGCAGTCTCCATGGGCATTCAACGCCTAGAGGTGCGGGGGGATTCGAACCTCGCAATATCCCAAATAAATGGAGACTTCGATGCCAAGGATCCGAAAATGGCGGCATATCGCAACGCCGTCCTCAAAATGTCATCTCGATTCGAGGGGCTCGAATTTCACCACGTGGCTCGGGAAAACAACCAGGCGGCGGACATCCTCGCCCGCATCGGCGCTAAACGCGACCCTGTCCGACCAAACATCTTCCTGGAAAGACCGTTTAAACCATCCGTGGTATGGGAAGGGGACTCCGGCAAGAATAGTCCGTACCCGGCCACAACCCCAGATACCGAACACTCTGACACAATCGGAGGCTGTGCCACCGAAATAACACCTTCAACCCACGTGATTATGGCCGTCATTGCCCCGTGGACAGAACCATTCCTTGCCTACCTAACTAGGCAGGAACTACCCAAGGACCAAAATGAGGCACGCTGCATAGTGCGGCGAGCTAACACCTACAAGGTCCACGAGGGAGAGCTTTATAAGAAAAGCACAACCGGAGTCCTTTAAAGGTGCATCTCCGAAGAGGCAGGGCGAAAGCTTTTGGCAGAAATCCATGCCGGACTCGGCGGCCACCACGCCACAGCCCGGGCCCTTGTAAGCAAGGCCTTCTGTACAGGTTTTTATTGGCCGACGGCTCGGGCAGATGCACAGCATCTGGTCCAACATTGTGTTGGTTGCCAGCTTTTTGCAAACCGAAGCCACATGCCACCTACCGCCCTCCCAACAATACTCATTACTTGGCCCTTTGTGGTCTGGGGGCTTGATATGGTCTGACCCCGCCAAGGGGGAACCCATAAGAAAAAAATACTTACTGGTCATGGTGGATAAATTCACCAAATGGATAGAAGCCAAACCTGTCAAAACGGTTGAATCCGGATTGGTGATAGACTTCATATCCGTGGTCGTACACCGTTATGGCGTCCCCCATAGCATCATCACTAACAACGACACGAATTTCACAGCCGATGAGGTGAAACTTTGGTGCAGCAACATGGGCATCAAGCTTGATTATGCTTCTGTCTATCATCCGCAAACTAACGGTCAAGTCGAACGGGTAAATGGTCTTATCATGAGCGGCATTAAACCCAGATTAGTGCTGTCCTTAAAGGAATCAGACACGCATTGGGTAGAGGAGCTCGACTCCGTACTATGGGGGTTGCGGACCACGCCGAACCGCACTATCGGATACACACTGTTTTTTATGGTGTACGGCGCTGAGGCGGTGCTGCCTTGCGACATAATTCATGACTCACCTCGAGTGCGCATGTACGAAGAAAGAGAGGCCGAGCTCGATCGGCAGGACAATTTGGATGCCCTGGAGGAGGAGCGCGACGTGGCAAAAGCCCGTTCCGCATTCTATCAGCAACTGGCTCGAAGGTATCAAAGCAGAGAAGTGCGGGCCAAAACCTACAACATTGGCGAACTAGTTCTACGCTTGCCGGAGAAGAAAAAGAACAAGCTCAAGCCCAAATGGGAAGGTCCCTTCATTATAGACCAGGTTCTGACCGGTGGAGCGTACCGCCTGCGGGATGCATCGGATAATCGACTTGAGCCAAACCCATGGAACGCAGCCAGACTCCGAAGATTCTACGCCTAGCGCCGGACTCTGTGTTCGTCTCCCTACCTCCGTCAATTTTTTTGCACATTTGTTTCTTCGCTCTTTCTTTCTTTTTCCCCTTCTTTCAAAGCCTTTTAAGGCTATACTTGTGTCTTGGTTACACAACCTTGATGCGTTAATCGCGTTCAATATACCTGGGGGCTTCTTATACAGAAGCTTAATCTAATTATCTTTCCGGGCTTCATGACCCGCACATGCGTTATTCTTCCACATGTACCTTTTTTGCCATTATATGCATCGATATGACTTAAGTTTTGGCCAAGCTGGGTTGCCTGGCTCTTGTGTTTATGCCCTACGTTCCCATTAATTCGGCTAGGGCATAAGGGGAGCACCTCTGCGATTGTTACTACCGGGTCAGCCGGATGTGTACCTCAGACTGGGTGAAGCCGAAAGCTAGCGCTCTTAAGGGAATATTCGGTCGGTGAATAAAAGATGACTTTCATTTAAATTACTACACGCCCCCAGATGTTTTTAGCCCGCGTCTCGCAGTTCGGACATGCACATTAGGGCATGCGTACCAAGGGAAAGGGACCCTTAACGGAACTATTCTCCCTGGAAGATGTTTCTTACTATCCATGTAATATAACATAACTAGTTGGGTACTTGTCTGTTCAAGCACTTATGACCCCTACACCTGGTTTCCATGCATACCCCGGTTTTTATATAACCGAGCGGGTATTCGGATACACTCCGGACTATCGGGTCCAGAGGTCGAAGCGAAAAGGTCCGCCATGACAAATGATTTACAATCCGGCTAGGGACATTACATATGTCATTCGAAGTACACAGTCACTAAGACTGATTAAATTCTTCCTCTATACCGTCCAACAGGCTGTCTAGCCTACAATCCTATTGGGAATACTTTGCGGCTAATTCTACTCGATCATACACTAAACTGACGGGGATCTCTTTCCCATCGGGCCCCACAGGTTCGACCTCGGCCATGTGGTTTGGGTCAGCGTTGGTATACCGTGTCTTCACCATAGCCCAGGCTTCCCATGCACCTTGTCGACAGGCTGATATATTCCATAATCGGAAGCGCCGCCGCGCTCCCTTGAGCTTCTCCATAAGCTCCCCCATGCCTCCTGGCGGGGACGCAAGACGGCCACAAGGCTTGGGCAATACTCTGCATCACCTGCCGAACTTGTTCGTGCAGTCATGAGAGCTCTGGCAGAAGATCACCTGAGGACCCGGGCATCTCCTCCGCGGGACGACCCGTCAGCATACCTGCAGACATAACGCTGTTAGAAGGCTTCTTTGCCGAACTCCTTTTAAAAAGTTCGTTCAAGCGCTTACTAAAAATGCCGCGCCGAAGCCATTTATTCTCCTTCACGGAGTCCGCAAGCTGGGCTCGGACATCCTTCAGTTCCACGCCCAGCTGGTTATTGGCATCTTGGAGATCATTTTTCTCCTGCCTGAC
The DNA here is from genome assembly GCF_018294505.1 of Triticum aestivum. Classification (NCBI taxonomy): domain Eukaryota; kingdom Viridiplantae; phylum Streptophyta; class Magnoliopsida; order Poales; family Poaceae; genus Triticum; species Triticum aestivum. Next base: position 419,476,553 of record NC_057809.1, read on the forward strand.
TCGTGTCAGCACACGCTCGCCAGCATTTCGCTGTCGATCATCACGTGCCATATCCGCCTCCACGGCCTCCGAATTCACTCCGGGGCCACCTGCAACATCTATTGTTAGGTGTGCGTATACGCCATATACTACTTGGTACCAATATTCTTTGCAATAGATAAAGGAGTTACCAGGGGACCCTTTTTGGACTCCAGCTGGGCCTTGCACTTGTCCAGCTCTTAAGACAGTTGGGAATTCTTCTCTGTAAGAACCTGCACAAATAATGATCCTTAAATCAGTTGCGTCAACTGTTTCAAGTCTCAGGGGCTACTAATACATATAATCGTCAGATTTGCTTACCCGTAGATCCCTTACATACTGGTTCGTGGCTCTTGCTAGACCATTTTGAGCAGCACAGAGGTACGCATCTCCAGAATTGAAGGCATCAAATGCCTCTAGTGAGAAGCAAGCGTCACGAAGTACGGCCTAGCGACGCCTATGATTCATGGCGCTCTCCACTTCTGAATTTGTAGTGGACAGTCTGTCCGCATCCTCTGTAGGGGGAGTATCCGGCGTCCGCCCCATGCCAGCTTCCGCCTCTATGTCTGGCCTTGGGGCCTGATTGGTGGAAGCGTGATCGGCAGCCTCTCCGGACATATTCTAGCGAGCGTTTTTTCTATTAAAGAAATACGAACGTCATTACATTTTAAGAAAGACGATAACCACGGAGAGGGTTTTTTTGTCATAGCTCTGCACCGGCGTCTCCGTCCTGACCGCCTTCCTTTTTGGCCTACCCGGCCTCGGTGCCTCTTGTTGGCGAGTTGCTGCGGGTTCGACACGCCGTCCCAAATGCCTTCCCTATAAAACACCATATGTATATGGTAGGTGAAGTGTCTAAAAGGGGGATCCTAGTTTTTGGAGTTGGGATTTCAATTTTTCTTACGTGTGACGCAGGGAGCAGTCCGGGATAGTCGGTCATAATGGCCACCATGGCGTCATCACAGCTCAATGTCTTGGAGATCATATGTCCAGATCTTCTTCAAGTCCGGGACCGAGGACCCAGTCAGGGTCCTCTGGTTGTGGAGATGGGCTGTTGACCTCCCTTACAGCTTTTCGCAGTTCCTACCGTAAAATGGCAAGGTGAGTACCTACAACAAAGAATGCGAGAAGACTGGGAGTAAGGAGATATGACTCACCCAGCTTGGAGGGTTGTACATGGAGAATCCATCGTGTGGCTTGATGCGAATGAACTCCTCCTCTCCCTTGAGCAACTCGGACAGAATTTTTGCTAAAGCAGCAGGGGATTCCGGTCCCTTACGCCCGCAACGGGTGGCATCATCTTCCCCGTTAAAACACCATAGGGGCTGCCCTCGATATTGAAGTGGCTGCACTCCCCGCATTATGCATACTGACATAACCTCGATTACTATCAATCCTGATTGAGGCAGCGCTTTAATCTGGTTCATCAGGTAAAGGACCTCTCCATTGTCTTCCTCCTGGGGGCTCCGTGGGCGCCAGCTTCGGCGTTTCTTCAGAGGAGCATTGTTGAACTCAGGAAGACCCCGCCGAACAGGGTCTGGAAGGGGGACGTCCTCCATATAAAACCATTCCGAAGGCCAGCCTTTGGACGTCTTCTTCAGAGTACCGGACAGGTATTCGGTTTTGGCGATGCACCATATTTCGGCTCTGCCCACTTGATAAAGTGACCCCTTCTATGTGTGGGGGATGAGGCAAAATAACCTTTTCCACAACTTGAAATGAGCCTCACAGCCCAGGAATAACTCGCAAAGGGCAATGTAGCCGGCGATGTGCAATATGGAAGCAGGGGTGAAATTATGAAGTTGAAGGCCGTAAAACTCCAGGAGCCCGCGGAGGAACAGATGAATTGGAAATCCGAGTCCCCTTAATAAGTAAGGAACAAGGCACACCCGCTCCCCCGTAGAGGGGTCGGGAAAGCTCTCCGCTTGCTCCCCGCCATTGTAGGTGGCGAGCCCGGCTCGGACGGGAACCATATATGCTGGAGGGAGGAATCCCTAAGTCTGCAGTTTGACTAATCGACTCTGTGGGATAGAACACCTCTCCCAATCACCGGGCCTAGGGCTATGGGGGCGAGAGGAGGAGCTGCGGTGGTTGGCCATGTTGGAGTGGATTTTTCTGAAGCGCGCTCCGATGGATTCTCGCTGTGGGAGGATGGTGTGGATTGGATCTAAGAATCCCCATCACTTTAATAGACAATTTATTTATTTGGCTAGGGGGGCGAATGCAAAAATGCCCTGGCTCCTCGTATTCATTTGACACATGGAAGATAGGCCTTATTGGGCATAGAAGCCAAGAAGTTGAACATTTATGGGGCCGGACACTACTGGACAAACATTCAAAATTTGGAGAAGAACCCGCCTTGCAACGCCGAAGACAACACTGCGCGCCGGATTCGTCGTCATTGAAGCCTGGTTCAGGGGCTACCGAGGGAGTCCTGGATTAGGGGGTCTCCGGACAGCCGGACTATATCCTTTGGCCGGACTGTTGGACTATGAAGATACAAGATTGAAGACTTCGTCCCGTGTCCGGATGGGACTCTACTTGGCATGGAAGGCAAGCTAGGCAATACGGATATGTATATCTCTCCTCCATTGTAACCGACCTTGTGTAACCCTAGCCCCCTTTGGTGTCTATATAAACCGGAGTGTTTTAGTCTGTAGGACAACATACAATCATACCATAGGCTAGCTTCTAGGGTTTAGCCTCTCTGATATCATGGTAGATCTACTCTTGTAATACTCATATCATCAAGAACAATCAAGCAGGACGTATGGTTTTACCTCCATCAAGAGGGCCCGAACCTGGGTAAACATCGTGTCCCCTGCCTCCTGTTACCATCCACCTTAGACGCATAGTTCGGGACCCCCTACCCGAGATCCTCCGGTTTTGACACCGACAGTGGCTCTGCCAGCGGCCCCGTACGGCCCATCTTCACTAGCAAACACTCAAGACCCTCGCGATGGGATGAGCCTCGCGAGGCGGACGATGCAAGACCTCCTCGGGGGCGGCCTCACCAGGCTGGCTCGTGAGGGGCCGAGAGATCAAGGCAAGGGGCACCTCGCGAGGTCCTTGTGACGTAAGCCATGACGACCAAGACCAGACGAACACCAAGTGGGCGCCAGTGTGCACAGTGTCCTCGTTTCCTCTTTGGTGCTAAAGAGGCTAGTGCAGGCGAGGAGTCCCGAGGCATGAGGCAAATGTTTCCATATCAGTGCAACGAGACCAAGACCAGCACCACGGCAGGACGGAGGTCACCGTGGAGCCCAGGACGGCGTCACCATCAGAACCTTTGGTAGGTGAAGACCACCTTTTGTCAAGATAACTTGTACTAGTTGTCCCCCTTCAAACTGGCCGTTGTGGGATCCCTTCCAAACTAATATTTGGGAGGAGGACCAGGTCCCTATAAGTAGGACTAGCCACCACCGTAGGGACGCAACTGACCTTGGACTAGATCCATTCCACCAAGGCGACTAGACAAGCTCACCAAGCACAAGAGCACCCCTCCTCAGGAGGTTGTTCTTCCCTTGTAACTATTCATCCTCAGCCCAAGAGGCAATCCACCACACCACACTGGAGTAGGGTATTACACCACACCGGTGGCCCAAACCAGTATAAACCCTGTGTCCTTTGTTTTGCAGGTTCGACGCACTGAGCCTTGAGATCGCGGTGAGGGTGTGAGCTAGAGGGAGGAGCGATCTTCGTGCACACCATAGTGTTCGAACCTCAAGGGTTTTGCCGGAACCCGAAATCCAACATTTGGCGCAGGGGTGCGCTGAAGCTTTCCCTCCGTCGATCCGCGTTCTGCCGCTCCACCCCATCCATGTCAGACGCGCGTCAAGCCCGCGCCGAGCGCCGGGCCACCCTTGCCGCCCGCGTAGCTCAGACCGCCCCTGTCGGCGGGCCTCCCCGCCGTTCTCCATCTCCTATTGCCAACGCCGCTACCAGCCGGGCAGCCAACGAGCAGCAAGCACCATCACTGCACCCCTCCGTGCGGCGGGACGGCCGCACCGCCACCCCATTGCTGACTCCGGCCGGCTCATCGTCTCAGGCTCGCCGCACACCCACGGATGCGCAGGCTACGCTGCTCATGGCACGCGAGCTCCTGTGCTACCGCCCGGTTGACGACCTCTATGAGGACTGGTTAGACTGCATCACCGAGCTCGTCAGCGCCGCTGGGGGCTCTCCCGCACTATCCCTCTCGCTGCCTCGCCGACCTCCGGCCACGGGCGACATAGCTCACGGAGCGACTCCACCACCTCCGCATCAAGACGGCGCCCTTGCGCTAAGACGCGCAGCTCACGGAGCGCCACCGGCCCCTCTGTGTCAAGATGGTGTCCTCGGCCCAAGATGCACGGTCCCGTGGTGTGATACGCCACGCCGTGTGCCAGCGCACGAATAAGGAAGCTGCGAGGAGGTTCCCCGGCCGCAAGAAAACGCTCCAGCACTCTCGGCGCCACCACGACAAGACCGCGTGCCATCTACGGTAGTGGTGCGAAGACATCAAGGGCAGGCTCAACCCCTGAAGAGGGCCCCGATGGCCACCGCAGGCTACCACGCCTTCGCTCCCGAGCTGCGCACCATCGTTTGGCCAGGCAAGTTCAAGCTAGATCTGCCTCCACGCTACGACGTCAGCCCCGACCCCGCAGAGTTCCTGCAGCTCTACAAGCTGAGCATCGAGGCGGCCAACAACGACGAAAAGGTCATGGCGAACTGGTTTCCCAAGGCTCTAAAGGATGGCGCCCGCTCATGGCTCCTGAACCTGCCCGCAGGATCAATCTCCTCCTGGGATGAGATGCACGACCGCTTCATCGCCAACTTCCAGGGTACTCGCGACCACCCTCCAGCCGCGAGTGACCTGCGCTGCATCAAGCAACAGCCGGGAGAGACCCTGCAGAAGTACATCCAGTGCTTTAACAATGTTCGACTCAAGATCCCTAAGGTGACGGACGAAGCCATCATCTTAGCTTTTTCTGATGGCGTCCGTGACGTCAAGATGAATGAGGAGCTCGCCATCCACGAGTAGCTATGCACGACTCTGGAGCTGTTAAACATAGCAACCAAGTGTGCAAGAGCTGAGGAGGGGCATCTCTTCCTCCTTGAGCTCCCTGCTACCGACCCAGAGGAGAAGAAAGCCAAGGCCAAGGATGTGAAGCGGAAGGGAGTAGCCGTACTAGCGGCAGAGCCGGACGCGAAGCGCGGCCAGGACCACCCCGAGTCATCCAAGGGCAGCCAACCGTTCTGTGCCTTCCACAATGTATGCAGCCACAACACTAATGACTGTCAAGAACTCAGGGCCATTCGAGATGGACGCTTCGGTCGATGCCCTGAGCACAGCGACCGGGGCTATGGAGGAGGAGGTGGAGAACGCTGGGACGACCGCGGCCCCCGCTAGGAGTGGCATGACTGGCCTTGCGAGGACCACAGGCAAGGGCAGCCTCCTGAGGGCGCCTGGCGCGACCAGCCCTGCGAGGACCGTCCTCAGGGTAATCCTGGCCTCCCTTCGCTGCCGCCACCACCAAGAAGGATACATCTCCATCGTATCTACTTTTCTAAACATTTTGCCCTTGTTTTGGACTCTAACTTGCATGATTTGAATGGAACTAACCCGGACTGACGTTGTTTTTAGCAGAATTGCCATGGTGTTATTTTTCTGCAGAAATAAAAGTTCTCGGAATGACCTAAAAATCAATGGAGAATATTTTTGGAATATATAAAAAATACTGGCGAGAGAATCAAGGCCAGGGGGCCCACACCTTGTCCACGAGGGTGGGGGCACGCGCCCTGCCTCGTGGGCCCCCTGGTGCTCCATTGACCTCAACTCCAACTCTATATATTCACGTTCGGGGAGAAAAAACCCAGAGAGAAGGATTCATCGCGTTTTACGATACGGAGCCGCCGCCAAGCCCTAATCTCTCTCGGGAGGGCTGATCTGGAGTCCGTTCGGTGCTCCGGAGAGGGGAATCCGTCACCATCGTCATCATGAACCTTCCTCCATCACCAATTTCATGATGCTCACCGCCGTGCGTGAGTAATTCTATCGTAGGCTTGCTGGATGGTGATGGGTTGGATGAGATTTATCATGTAATCGAGTTAGTTTTGTTAGCATTTGATCCCTAGTATCCATTATGTTCTAAGATTAATGTTGCTATGACTTTGCTATGCTTAATGCTTGTCACTAGGGCCCGAGTGCCATGATTTCAGATTTGAACCTATTATGTTTTCATGAATATATGTGAGTTCTTGATCCTATCTTACAAGTCTATAGTCACCTATTATGTGTTATGATTCGTTAACCTCGAAGTGACTATACTCGGGATACTTACCGGTGATGACCGTAGTTTGAGGAGTTCATGTATTCACTAAGTGTTAATGCTTTGGTTTGGTACTCTATTAAAAGGAGGCCTTAATATCCCTTAGTTCCCAATAGGACCCCACTGCCACGGGAGGGTAGGAAAAAAGATGTCATGCAAGGTCTTTTCCATAAGAACGTATGACTATATTCGGAATACATGCCTACATTACATTGATGAACTGGAGCTAGTTCTGTGTCACCCTATGTTATAACTATTGCATGAGGAATCGCATCCGACATAATTATCCATCACTGATCCGTTTCCTACAAGCTTTTCATATATTGATTTTTGCTTATTTACTTTTCCGTTGCTACTGTTACAATCACTACAAAACTGCTACTGTTACCTTTCCCACCGTTACCACTACTATCATATTACTTTGCTACTAAATACTTTGCTGCAGATATTAAGCCATTCAGGTGCGGTTGAATTGAGAACTCAACTGTTAATACTTGAGAATATTCTTTGGCTCCTGAGGGAGTCCTGGATTAGGTTGTCTCCGGACAGCCGGATTATATCCTTTGGCCGGACTGCTGGACTATGAAGATACAAGATTGAAGACTTCGTCTTGTGTCCGGATGGGACTCTACTTGGCGTGGAAGGCAAGCTAGGCAATACGGATATGTATATTTCCTCCTTTGTAACTGACCTTGTGTAACCCTAGCCCCCTCCGGTTTCTATATAAACCGGAGGGTTTTAGTCCGTAGGACCACATACAATCATACCATAGGCTAGCTTCTAGGGTTTAGCCTCTCTGATCTCGTGGTAGATCTACTCTAGTACTACCCATATCATCAATATTAATCAAGCAGGACATAGGGTTTTACCTCCATCAAGAGGGCCCGAACCTAGGTAAAACTTTGTGTCCCCTGCCTCCTATTACCATCCGCCTAGACGCACAATTCGACACCCCCTACCCGAGATCCGCCGGTTTTGACACCGACATTGGTGCTTTCATTGAGAGTTCCTCTGTGCCATCGCCAGAAGGAAGGATGTCTCGTCTCGTCTTTAAAGACGGTACTACTGTCGGGGGAGCTTTGGCTGTCGGCCAAACTCTCCGGCTAGGCGGTTTCATCATGACCGCCTGTTCGGCACCTGCGCCGACGATGACTTCTCGGGTCATCAAAAACAGCCTCCACGTCAGATCGGCACTCGCCGAACAGATGGATCCAATGGAGCTCGCGTCCTTAAATGAGCTCTTGGATTGCATCGCCGCCTTGGGAGTCGCTACGGACTATGATCGGATTGGGCTTAAACCCGATCAAAGGGAGATTAACTCTCCACCGGTCACCCATCATATTGCAGTGGTGGAGGAACAATGCGGCGACCTTTCCTCTATCTTGAAGACCAACTATGTCCGGATTCCCGAGCTCCCCGAGCCGGATGCCCGTTTGCAGGAGGACAACATCCAATCCCTGAACTGAGAGTCAGGCAGCGGACCAGGATTATTGGGTAGCACCCCGGAACCGGAACTTCCAAAATTGGAAACTCCTCGGCCCCTGGATCCCAGATCAGGTAAGGGTTCGGATTCAATTCCACCTGCCCACCCAAACATAAGCGATCTTTCCCACATTAGGCAAGAGCCCCAGGAAATAGCACATCACTATTGGGCCAGATTCCTCCTTGCGATAAACAAGGTTAATGACTGTCGCGAGGAAGACGCAATCCTATTTTTCTGCAATAATTGCACGGACAAAGGAATCCTTAACGCCATAAATCACCGTGAGATAACATGCTTCGCTGACTTGGCGTCCATAGTACGAAAGTACTGTGCGATGGAAAGTGCCTGGAAAACCGAAACAAACTTTTGGGATAATCCGACCCTGAATACAAACCCAATCTGTGCATTATCACAATACACCCGGGTTAACTACCAAAAAGCAAAAACCATCTACAGGGCATGGAACCGTACTGGAGGGATGGCTCAACAGACCCTGCAAAATTCACAGTACAACGGATACAATACCAACACACAGCCTTAGAGCATGTTGGATACTCCGGCAGGTGGCCAAAAGTGGTGAGGATCTTCTTATCCCAAATACCACAGATCACCATCCCGTGGATAACAATACGGTGTTAACAGCCTTTGAGACCTCCGCGTCAAATAATAGGCGCAAGCGAACACTCTGAAGCATGAAAGAAATATGCCAAATAGCGGCAGTAAATCCATGGAGTGACACGGCTATTACCTTCAATGCCAGTGATGAACCTAAATTCCAAACAGCCCGAGCACCAGCCACACTGGTCCTCAGTCCAATCGTGGACGGCTTTCGACTCACGAAAGTACTCATGGACGGCGGCAGTGGATTAAACCTCATCTATGAGGAAACTCTTCAAAAGATGGAAATAGACTGGAGCCGAATTGAGCAAAGTAGCACAACCATTAGAGGAATCATACCCAGTCGGGAAGCACGCTGTGCTGGGAAAATCACACTAGATGTGGTATTCGGCACGCCGGATAATTACAGGTCCGAAGAAATCACATTCCATGTGGCCCTGTTCAGCAGTGGTTATCATGCTCTTTTAGGACGGGAGGCATTCACAATCTTCCAATCCGTTCCCCATTACGGGTACATGAAGCTCAAAATGCCCGGGCCCAACGGAATCATCACTCTCGCCAGTGACTCGGACACAGCACTCTGCGCCGAAAACAAAACGGCCACAACGACCCTCGAGGCATTATCCGAAGCCCTCTCGGTCGAGGAATTAACCATGCTACGCTCTACAGTGGACAGGGACGATGTGATACTCGACAAGAGATCCAAATCCACCTCTTTTAAACCAGCGGATGAAATAGTCAAATTCCAAGTCCACCCAAATAATCGGAGGCCCCGCCACCGAAATAACACCTTCAGCCCACGAAATAATGGCCATTATTGCCCCGTGGACTGAACCATTCCTGGCCTACCTAACTATACAGGAACTTCCGGAGGACCAAAATGAGGCATGCTGCATAGTGCGGCGATCCAAGGCCTACAGGGTCCACGAGGGAGAATTGTACAAAAAAAAGTACTACCGGAGTCCTTCAAAGGTGCATCTCCGAAGTGGAAGGGCGGAATCTTTTGGAAGAAATTCACGCCGGACTCGGCGGTCATCACGCCGCAGCCCGGGCTCTTGTAAGCAAGGCCTTCCGTACAGGATTCTATTGGCCAACGGCCCGGGCAGATGCACAGGACTTGGTCCAATGTTGCGCCGGTTGCCAGCTTTTTGCAAATCAAAGCCACATGCCGCCCACCGCCCTCCAAACAATCCCCATTACATGGCCCTTTGCGGTCTGGGGGCTTGACATGGTTGGACCCCTTAAAGGGGGAACCCACAAGAAAAAATACTTATTGGTCATGGTGGATAAATTCACCAAATGGATAGAGGCCAAACCTGTTAAAACAGCCTAATACGGACCGGTGATAGACTTCATATCCGGGGTTGTACACCGTTATGGCGTCCCCCGCAGCATCATCACTGATAATGGCACGAACTTCATGGCCAATAAGGTAAAACTCTGGTGCAGCAAAATGGGCATCAAGTTCAATTATGCTTCAGTCTATCACCCACAAACCAACGGTTAAGTCGAGCGAGAAAACAGTCTTATAATGACCGGCATTAAACCCAGATTAGTGCGCTCCTTAACGGAGTCTAACACGCACTAGGTAGAGGAGCTCGACTCCATACTCTGGGGGATGTGGACCACGCCGAATCGTAGTAATGGATATACACCCTTCTTCATGGTGTACGGCGCAGAGGCAGTCTTGCCCTGTGACATAATTCATGACTCACCTCGAGTGCGCATGTATGAAGAAAGAGAAGCCGAGCTCGATCGGCAGGACAGTCTGGACACCCTGGCAGAGGAGCGCGACGTAGCCAAAGCCCGTTCCGCATTTTATCAGCAATAGGCTCGCAGATAGCAAACCAGAGAAGTACGGGCCAAAACTTATAACATTGGCGAACTAGTTCTATGCCTACCGGATACGAAAAAGAACAAGCTCGAGCCCAAATGGGAAGGTCCTTTCATTATTGACCATGTTCTGACCGGTGGAGCATACTGACTACGGGATGCATCGACTAGTCGACTCGAGCCGAACCCATGGAACGCGGCCAGGCTCCAAAGATTCTACGCCTAGCACCGGACTCTATGTTAGTCCCCTCCCTTTGTCCATTTTCTGCATATACATCATCTATCTTGTTTCTATTTCTTTCCTTCTTTTATTATTTCTCTAGGCTTTCAAGGGTCATTGTGAGAACCTGGAATTAAATTCCAGACCCTCCTGTGTATATTTGTTAACCCCAGGATCATTGTTGACAACACAGTGAAATGATATCATTGCAGAATACGTAAAAACATTACAAGTAGTATATTTGTCACAAGACATACCTAGTGAGTTGCCTCATGACATTACAATCAGAAAACAGTGGGAAGTAAAATGCGTAGTGACTCCATCTCAGCCACAGGCAGTCGATGTAGTCCACGTGACCTCACTTCTACAGATCGCGATAGTAGTCGTAGTCATCATCTTCGTCTCCAGGTAACTCTGTTGTCAACAAAATTATTGCCATGAGTACATTACGTACTCAACATGCCTCCCACGGGGAAGGACCTAATAGCTACATGTGGCTTCAAAGGAAGGCTGTATGGCTCATTTGCATAAAGCTAATTTTGTTTGACAAATAAAGCAGTTGGATAAAAGCAGTTTTTGATGAGAATGTGTTTTATCTCCAAAATAACTTTCATCAAAGTGAGGATCCTCGATCAACTCACACTCTTCATAGGTTTCAAGAAGAGGGGTAAAGAGGGACTAAGCAAAATAGGTCCTGTATGTCAAGAAAGATTCATGTGCTGTCCTTGACCGTGGACACAGCTATTCGAATAGTTTTACACTCTTCAGAGGTCGTACACTTTACCCACATGACACAATCCCGACTTGTTGCCACTAGCCGTCGCTAGCATAGTACGCCATCTGGTATACCGGCAGGGAGATTATGACGAGGTCTTTGGACTAGATCCCCCAAAGATGTGACATGCCCACCGGGTCTGGCGCACGGAACTGAGAGTACGTCCTCAAACCGGTCCCCCCATCTGTGCCCAGGATACTCCTCGCAAGGCAGCTATCCCATCTGTGGTACGGCAACATCGACACCTAAGGCTGACTAGCTTACTTGACCAAGCCAGTGCCCATATAGCATGTGGATGTACTGTTATCACAATCTTCAAATCCAAGACTTATTAGGCCTCATGCGGCACGGACGACTGATTGCCCCTTCATCTCGTGAAGGGCAGCCAATCGCTCCTTCAATCCTTGATTCAGCTGTCGCCCGCACCAGTATTCAAATGGTAAGTTTCACCCAGGGTAGAAGAGAATAGAGAAGGTCAACAAGGCCAACTTGCCTAGCTCAGCGAGCTCAACAATAAGTTTCAAGTGTCAATGACTCAAAGATCATTCAACAAAGAACCTATAGGGTAATAAGCATGGCTAAGCATTTCTACTCTACCAGAATACTATATAATTCTACTCAGGTGTCAAGTGAATAGGCGACAAGCGGATCAGGGTAATGTGTCAATCGACACGCTAGCTACGAGATAAAATAGCATGCATATAGTAGCCATAAAACAAAATGTAATTTTGTAAACATAGGATGAATATGATCAAAGAAGGAGGCATGCCTTCGTTGTTGAGTCCTTCGATAACCTGATTATGTCCTTCTCCAACATCGTCACTCCCTACTCTTCGTAACGATAGCAAACGAAAATCAAATAAATACCAAAGCAATAAATCCCAAATTAATAACATCCAAAACAACAATAGGAGTGGATGGATAGCAAGATATTGATCAGATGGTGATTCCAAAAGGAGATAGCATGACTGGAAGGTAAGTAGAGGACTCGATGAATTGACAGGGTTTAGTTGATGATGGATAATCAAGGCTTGCCAACAATACTAACGTTCTAATACAAACTATGGTACTAACCATTAGCAGTGCCCACTACACATCTTAGCTTACTATATAGGAAACTGTTACGAACAAACAAAATTGCATGAACATACATGGAATAATCCATCCGATGCATTTCAACTACTCAATCATAACATGACATGATATAATGGTCAATTGCAACCAAACATATACAACAACTATATAATCAAATGAAAGCAAGTATTCTATAAGACAACTAAACCAACATTACAAACCATTCTAGTCAAGAAACGAAACATCATACAACAATATTAAAAGGAAACAGAATCAACTGCACTATATCAAACTAATTCATTTGTCAAACAATTAACAAGAACTACACAACACATTGAACAAATGGATGCACATCTATCCTAGGCATTTTATGATTAAGAGTAACAATCAACCGAGAATAAATATTTGGATGAATCCAAATACTCATAATGGTTAACAACAATCAAAGCCTAAACATAAATCATAAAAACTATTAGCATGCATATCTATAAAAGAAGACAAACCAATACTAATTAAGGTAGAAACTAATTAAACAACTTTATAATAACACACATCTCACACAATACATGTGAGTATAGATTCACTAGATGTCTAAGCAAATGACACAAGCATGACACATACGAGTGATCATGATAAGATACTAAACCAGAATCTGGCCTAACTACTAAGGAACAACAAATACTCAAGTAACCACTAACAATAAGATTACCACTTCATGCTTACATAGTAGATCAAACTATGCACACTAAGCATATAAGGAAGATACAACTCAACTAACATGAAAGGCAAACTATCTTAAGCATGTGCTAAACTATCGCAACAAGACCCGACACTCTCGAGGCTATCATCAGACCAAAGTGATCATCCATAAGAATGCACAAGAGACTAAGTACTCAATTATAGCACATAGACAAAATAAGACATGAAAGATCACTTGCATGAGTGACAACTAGACATATAACAATGCTTCAACTAGATAAAGTAGATATGAAGAAGTCTAGGCATACCCAATGTAATAGTGCGGTAGACTAGATATAATGCTAAGCATGGATGATCATGACACAAGATGCCAAACTATGCTACCAGTAGAATACAACTTATAACTACGACATAACTTAGTTGATATCAACTAACATGACTATCAAGAATGGCATTAGCACACAACACTATCATGCTAGTTGTGACTTATAAGCAAAAGGGAAAAGCATACTAAGCAGGAACACATCTAGGTCATGGCATCAATCACATCAAGCAATGTGCTATACTAGCATGAATGACATGAAGACATGTATTTCTGCCTAGTACAACCTAGACTTGCTAATACATAACTGGACAACCTAAGCATCATACGACACACGGGTCGTTACACACATGCTATGAAATCCATTTATACAATCCCAACAACGTGGCATAGTATTGATCAAGCAAGAAGTTGCTCAATAAAAATATACACAAGGTCAACAAACTACTATAATGTAAATCAGGGCTAACCATATGTGTAGTCACACAATGCAAACTAGAAATGATATAGTACATGGTATGCATACAACCAAACATCCATTCTACTGTAAGTAATTCTTAACACGGCATGGTAATAAAACTAATATAAATAAACACACATGATAATTATCAATATGCAATAAACTAGTTTTATTCCATCAGAATGATTCTATATAGCAATACAAATATGAATGACATAAAGCATCCAACCATGAAATCATGGATAACAAACATCTAGAAAGAAGAGGAACAACTTGGAAATTATATTCTACACAACAAACTATAATGCACTCATTTCCAAACAACAAGGAATTTTATTTGACATCTAGCATAAAGAAAACTATGCAAAACACCTACAAATGATGCCTAATAACTATCAGAGGCATGCCATGCTTTCAAAGCAATAAAACGAACATGCGACATGGACGGAAATGAAAATGTAAACCATATCTAAGATATCTTCATGCTAAACAATAAGAAAATAAGAAAACATGAAGTATTTCATAATTAAAGAAATCAAACAAAGCTTAGAATAATCTTACAAGGTCCTAAGCATGGAGACAATTCACCAAAAATATGTACGCATTCTCAACATAGAACCATAAACAGTACTAGGAATTATTTAAATGATAACAATACGATTACCTATCAATGCTCCAAATCTAATTAAAATAGTAACACCCGACAAGCATTTACGAACAATAATAATCCGATACACCAATCAACTCGCACACATGGTAAGAATTTACAAAGACTTGTAAAGGGACATATCCTAGGACTACACACGCACCAAAGAAAAATACCATCAAGATCATACTATATTTGACAATTTAAATAATCCTACAAATACGTCTAAGAAATCACATGACACTCTCTGTAAAATATATGAGATGATTAGCATGCACTCCTAACATTATGAAATATTTAGGAGTAACATCTAGACATGTCATGAACATGCAATAAAAAACATATTAACATAAAAGTTAACCGAACAAGAAACTCACTTGAATTTTACCCAAAACAACTATGATTAAAACCACCCCACAACACACCTATTACAACGACAATCTAAATATACGCCGAGTTCCTATAACCAAAACTATCATTTCATATGTTGACCTCAAGATCATCTGACGAACAGAAAACAAAAAAAGATATGTCGTTGCCACCAATCGATCTCGGTTTCGGACACACGCTGCCAACGATAGAGATAGGTGGAATCATGATGTCTATGGGATACACTAGGTGATGAAAAGCACGCGTGCAAAAGGAATTTGATAGAGGCTCACCGAGTTTGACGGAACGGTGCGACAAACTTGATGAACAATGTACGCGGACATGCAGAATTCTTCGTGTGTAGTCGACAGATCATGTTCTTTCTTCCCTGAATGGAATCATGGCGTGGAGGAGGAGTTTATGGCACAAGGATTCGAGTAGAGATGGTCCGAGTCATCGGGATCGAGCATCGGTGTCCATGGAGCTTCAAAGTTCATGAAGTTGCCTTGGAGACAGGGGAAAGGAAGAGGGCAGGGGTTGCTACGGGAATGGAAGAGAAGGTGGAGGCGCTGAATATGATGGCTTCAATTTTGGAAACGATGGGATTGATGGGAATTACTGAGGGTTGTGTCTCTTAAGTACCTGGCTGTTGGCGTTTCCTCTTTCCCTGAGTTGTGAACGTACAGAGAATAGAGAAACGAGAAGAGAGGTTCGTTCGGTTGGGAGTGATGGGCCAGATCGGGACAGGCCCATGAGGGAGGAGGGAATTAGAGAGGGAGTTGTTGCGCTACAGTCCAAGAGATATGGAGAAAGAAAAATAAAAGAGATGGGCTGGGTCCATACGGGTGAGAGGAATAAGAGAAGGTAGATTGGGCGTTGGATATTGCCCAGCGTTTGGGAAAAGAAATTAAATATATTTTCCTTCTTAGGAAAATCTAGAAAAGGAATAGAAGCTAACAAATTCAAAAGAAGTTCCAAATACATATGCGCATAATTTAATATGCTGGAGGGAGAAAACCAAAACCCAACTAAAAGAGAAGAACAAACTCAATTTAAATTTAAGTTGGTATTAATTCAAATTAAATCCTTCAAATTATAAAAGTCCAGTTTAAGCTTTGTTAACAAATAAAATAAATGAAATTTTAACGCCCAGATTTTTGGATTAAAAAAAACATTCCGAGAATCGGGATGTTACAAGTCTACCCACCTTAAAAGAAATCTCGTCCCCGAGATTTGGGATGACTAAAGAGAATGGGTTTGGATTAGCTTCATCTTCGACATAGTTCTTCTAGGAAACTTGTGGAATCAGTTCTCATTCTGATCTTGGTGATAGGTGGTTTTGGGTCTTCATTGGAGATACTTCTCTTGTCATAATTCTTCTAGGTTTCAAGACTTGTAAACAATCCTTCGATCTTGGCAATGGTAATCTGATAGCTTCTGTAACTGGTTGAACATTCTTCAGCTTGTCCTTCCGTAGGTGAAGCATTGGTCTGGCTAGACTAATTGATCCTTCAAGTTTGAATGTTATGGTAGGTGTACTGAAGGTCTTCAATCTTCGTCTTCCTTGTGAATGAAGGTCTTAAAATCTTCAATCTTGACACAATCATTGTCTACTACCCCCTTAAAAGTAGTTTTCCATGGGGTTCAATTGGATAATAGATCTCTAAACGGGTTGTTGCAACTTCGTTCATCTCAAGGTGACCTCCAGGGTTTATAGAGAAGAGGGAAAGAGTTTAAGAGGAGTAAAATAATCCTACATAAGGAGGAGATACCCCAGAAGATAAACAAAAGATAACACCCAGATAATCATGAAGCTATCCAAATAAAACTCAAAAACAACTCTTTTTGGCAAATTGGGTTTTAGTATCACTGCATAGGAAAACACCAAAAATATGCAGATAATACTCATACAAGAAAGGTTTTGCGTCTACAAACTACGATTTCTATCACTACATGGGTGTTAACCAACCTAATCCTATATGGATGGTCACAATAATTCTTGGAGCAAATCTTCAACGTTGACGAACAGACCATGATTGATGGTTGTTGACTTCTTGAGGTCTCGAAGTGTCTTCTCTTGGGAAAAATGTTGCTACTCAAAGCTTGAGGGGTTGAAGTTATCTTGAAATTCTTGGCACATCGTGTAAAGCTTCTGACTTTTCAACACCAAGGGCAGGGAAAAGGGTTTCTTGGCACAGCAGTGAAGGAGAAGAGTACGAGAATGATCCTTTTCAAAATAGTTTTTCTTATAAAAATAGTCCCTAAGGCTTTCCATTTCTAACTAAGGCCACGTGACTAGGTCAACATCGGCTCTGATACCACTTCTGGGAGAACCTGGAATTAACTTCCAGACCCTCCTGTGTATATTTGTCAACCCCAGGATCATTGTTGACAACACAGTGAAATGATATCATTGCAGAATACGTAAAAGCATTACAAGTAGTATATTTGTCACAAGACATACCTAGTGAGTTGTCTCATGACATTACAATCAGAAAACAACGGGAAGTAAAATGCGTAGTGACTCCATCTCAGCCACAGGTAGTCGATGTAGTCCACGTGACCTCACTTCTATAGATCGCGACAGTAGTCGTAGTCATCATCTTCGTCTCCAGGTAACTCTCTTGTCAACAAAATTATTGCCATGACTACATTACGTACTCAACATGCCTCCCACGGGGAAGGACCTAATAGCTACATGTGGCTTCAAAGGAAGGCTGTATGGCTCATTTGCATAAAGATAATTTTGTTTGACAAATAAAGCAGTTGGATAAAAGCAGTTTTTGATGAGAATGTGTTTTATCTCCAGAATAACTTTCATCAAAGTGAGGATCCTCGATCAACTCACACTCTTCATAGGTTCCAAGAATAGGGGTAAATAGGGAATAAGCAAAACAGGTCCTGTATGTCAAGAAAGATTCATGTGCTGTCCTTGACCGTGGACACGGCTATTCGAATAGTTTTACACTCTACACAGGTCGTACACTTTACCCACATGACACAATCCCGACTTGTTGCCACTAGACGTCACTAGCGTAGTACACCATCTGGTATACCAGCAGGGAGATTGTGACGAGGTCTTTGGACTAGATCCCCCAAAGATGTGACATGCCCACCGGGTCTGGCGCACGGAACTGAGAGTACGTCCTCAAACCGGTCCCCCCATCTGTGCCGAGGATACTCCTCGCAAGGCAGCTATCCCATCTGCGGTACGGCAACATCGACACCTAAGGCTGACTAGCTTACTTGACCAAGCCAGTGCCCATAAAGTATGTGGATGTACTGTTATCACAATCTTCAAATCCAAGACTTATTAGGCCTCATGCGTCACGGACGACTGATTGCCCCCTTCAGCTCATGAAGGGCAGCCAATCGCTCCTTCAATCCTTGATTCAGCTGTCGCCCGCATCAGTATTCAGATGGTAGGTTTCACCCAGAGTAGAAGAGAATAGAGAAGGTCAACAAGGCCAACTTGCCTAGCTCAGCGAGCTCAACAATAAGTTTCAAGTGTCAATGACTCAAAGATCATTCAACAAAGAACCTATAGGGTAATAAGCATGGCTAAGCATTTCTACTCTACCAGAATACTATATAATTCTACTCAGGTGTCAAGTGAATAGGCGACAAGCGGATCAGGGTAATGTGTCAATCGACACGCTAGCTACGAGATAAAATAGCATGCATATAGTAGCCATAAAACAAAATGCAATTTTGTAAACATAGGATAAATATGATCAAAGAAGGAGGCATGCCTTCGTTGTTGAGTCCTTCGATAACCTGATTATGTCCTTCTCCAACATCGTCACTCCCTACTCTTCATAACGATAGCAAACGAAAATCAAATAAATACCAAAGCAATAAATTCCAAATTAATAACATCCAAAACAACAATAGGAGTGGATGGATAGCAAGATATTGATCAGATGGTGATTCCAAATGGAGATAGCATGACTGGAAGGTAAGTAGAGGACTCGATGAATTGACAGGGTTTAGTTGATGATGGATAATCAAGGCTTGCCAACAATACTAACGTTCTAATACAAACTATGGTACTAACCATTAGCAGTGCCCACTACACATCTCAGCTTACTATATAGGAAATCATTACGAACAAACCAAATTGCATGAACATACATGGAATAATCCATCCGATGCATTTCAACTACTCAATCATAACATGACATGATATAATGGTCAATTGCAACCAAACATATACAACAACTATATAATCAAACGAAAGCAAGTATTCTATAAGACAACTAAACCAACATTACAAACCATTCTAGTCAAGAAACGAAACATCATACAACAATATTAAAAGGAAACAGAATCAACTGCACTATATCAAACCAATTCATTTCTCAAACAATTAATAAGAACTACACAACACATTGAACAAATGGATGCACATCTATCCTAGGCATGATATGATTAAGAGTAACAATCAACCGAGAATAAATATTTGGATGAATCCAAATACTCATAATGGTTAACAACAGTCAAAGACTAAACATAAATCATAAAAACTATTAGAATGCATATCTATAAAAGAAGACAAACCAATACTAATTAAGGTAGAAACTAATTAAACAACTTAATAATAACACACATCTCACACAATACATGTGAGTATAGATTCACTAGATGTCTAAGCAAATGACACAAGCATGACACATACGAGTGATCATGATAAGATACTAAACTAGAATCTGGCCTTACTACTAAAGAACAACAAATACTCAAGTAACCACTAACAATAAGATTAGCACTTCATGCTTACATAGTAGATCAAACTATGCACACTAAGCATATGAGGAAGATACAACTCAACTAACATGAAAGGCAAACTATCTTAAGCATGTGCTAAACTATCGCAACAAGACCCAACACTCTCGAGGCTATCATAAGACCAAAGTGATCATCCATAAGAATGCACAAGAGACTAAGTACTCAATTATAGAACATAGACAAAATAAGACATGAAAGATCACTTGCATGAGTGACAACTAGACATATAACAATGCTTCAACTAGATAAAATAGATATGAAGAAGTCTAGGCATACCCAATGTAATAGTGCGGTAGACTAGATATAATGCTAAGCATGGATGATCATGACACAAGATGCCAAACTATGCTACCAGTAGAATACAACTTGTAACTATGACATAACTTAGTTGATATCAACTAACATGACTATCAAGAATGGCATTAGCACACAAAACTATCATGCTAGTTGTGACTTATAAGCAAAAGGGAAAAGCATACTAAGCAGGAACACATCTAGGTCATGGCATCAATCACATCAAGCAATGTGCTATACTAGCATGAATGACATGAAGACATGTATTTCTGCCTAGTACAACCTAGACTTGCTAATACATAACTGGACAACCTAAGCATCATACGACACATGGGTTGTTACACACATGCTATGAAATCCATTTATACAATCCCAACAACATGGCATAGTATTGATCAAGCAAGAAGTTGCTCAATAAAAATATACACAAGGTCAACAAACTACTATAATGTAAATCAGGGCTAACCATATGTGTAGTCATACAATGCAAACTAGAAATGATATAGTACATGGTATGCATACAACCAAACATCCATTCTACTGTAAGTAATTCTTAACACGGCATGGTAATAAAACTAATATAAATAAACACACATGATAATTATCAATATGCAATAAACTAGTTTTATTCCATCAGAATGATTCTATATAGCAATACAAATATGAATGACATAAAGCATCCAACCATGAAATCATGGATAACAAACATATAGAAAGAAGAGGAACAACTTGGAAATTATATTCTACACAACAAACTATAATGCACTCATTTCCAAACAACAAGGCATTTTATTTGACATCTAGCATAAAGAAAACTATGCAAAACACCTACAAATGATGCCTAATAACTATCAGAGGCATGCCATGCTTTCAAACCAATAAAACGAACATGTGACATGGACGGAAATGAAAATTTAAACCATATATAAGATGTCTTCATGCTAAACAATAAATAAGAAAACATGAAGTATTTAATAATTAAAGAAATCAAACAAAGCTTAGAATAATCTTACAAGGTCCTAAGCATGGAGACAATTCACCAAAAATATGTACGCATTCTCAACATAGAACCATAAACAATACTAGGAATTATTTAAATGATAACAATACGATTACCTATCAATGCTCCAAATCTAATTAAAATAGTAACACCCGACAAGCATTTACAAACAATAAAAATCCGATACACCAATCAACTCGCACACATGGTAAGAATTTGCAAAGACTTGTAAAGGGACATATCCTAGGACTACGCACGCACCAAAGAAAAATACCATCAAGATCATACTATATTTGACAATTTAAATAATCCTACAAATACGTCTAAGAAATCACATGACACTCTCTGTAAAATATATGAGATGATTAGCATGCACTCCTAACATTATGAAATATTTAGGAGTAACATCTAGACATGTCATGAACATGCAATAAAAAACATATTAACATAAAAGTTAACCGAACAAGAAACTCACTTGAATTTTACCCAAAACAACTATGATTAAAACCACCCCACAACACACCTATTACAACGACAATCTAAATATACCGCCGAGTTCCTATAACCAAAACTATCATTTCATATGTTGACCTCAAGATCATCTGACGAACAGAAAACAAAAAAAGATATGTCGTTGCCACCAATCGATCTCGGTTTCGGACACACGCTGCCAACGATAGAGATAGGTGGAATCATGATGTCTATGGGATACACTAGGTGATGAAAAGCACGCGTGCAAAAGGAATTTGATAGAGGCTCACCGAGTTTGACGGAACGGTGCGACAAACTTGATGAACAATGTACGCGGACATGCAGAATTCTTCGTGTGTGGTCGACAGATCATGTTCTTTCTTCCCTGAATGGAATCATGGCGTGGAGGAGGAGTTTATGGCACAAGGATTCGAGTAGAGATGGTCCGAGTCATCGGGATCGAGCATCGGTGTCCATGGAGCTTCAAAGTTCATGAAGTTGCCTTGGAGACAGGGGAAAGGAAGAGGGCAGGGGTTGCTACGGGAATGGAAGAGAAGGTGGAGGCACTGAATATGATGGCTTCAGTTTTGGAAACGATGGGATTGATGGGAATTACTGAGGGCTGTGTCTCTTAAGTACCTGGCTGTTGACGTTTCCTCTTTCCCTGAGTTGTGAACGTACAGAGAATAGAGAAACGAGAAGAGAGGTTCGTTCGGTTAGGAGTGATGGGCCAGATCGGGACAGGCCCATGAGGGAGGAGGGAATTAGAGAGGGAGTTGTTGCGCTACAGTCCAAGAGATATGGAGAAAGAAAAATAAAAGAGATGGGCTGGGTCCATACGGGTGAGAGGAATAAGAGAAGGTAGATTGGGCGTTGGATATTGCCCAGCGTTTGGGAAAAGAAATTAAATATATTTTCCTTCTTAGGAAAATCTAGAAAAGGAATAGAAGCTAACAAATTCAAAAGAAGTTCCAAATACATATGCGCATAATTTAATATGCTGGAGGGAGAAAACCAAAACCCAACTAAAAGAGAAGAACAAACTCAATTTAAATTTAAGTTGGTATTAATTCAAATTAAATCCTTCAAATTATAAAAGTCCAGTTTAAGCTTTGTTAACAAATAAAACAAATGAAATTTTAACGCCCGGTTTTTGGACTAAAAAAAACATTCCGAGAATCGGGATGTTACAGTCACCTTGTGCCTCGCTTGTGCATTACAGATGCGCTAGCCGCACTCTTCATACCTGGGGGCTTCTTTCACAAAAGCTTAAATTATTTATCTGGGCCTCATGCCCAACACATGTGTTATACTTCCGCATGTACCTTTTTTCACCATTATATGCATCGATATGACTTAAGTTTTGGCCAAGCTGGGTTGCCTGGCTCTTGTATATATGCCCTACGTTCCCGTTAATTCGGCTAGGGCATAAGGGGAGCACCTTTGCGATTGTTACTGCCGGGTCAGCCGGATGTGTACCTCAGTCTGGGTGAAGCCGAAAGCTAGCGTTCTTAAGGGAATATTCGGTCGGTGAACAAAAGATGATTTTTATTTATTGTCCATATCTGCCCCCAGATGTTTTTTTTTCTGCGTTTCCTATCGCAGTCCGGACATGCACTTTAGGGCATGCTTACCCAGGGAAAGGAACCCTTAACGAAACTATTCTCCCTGGAAGATGTTTCTTACTACCCATGTAATATAACATAACTAGTTGGGAACTTGTCTGATAAAGCACTAATGACCCATATGCCTGGTCTCCACTCATACCCCGGTTTTATATAACTGAGCGGGTATTCGGATTCACTCCGGACTATTGGGCCCAGAGGTTGAAGCGAAAAGGTCCGCAACGACAAATGATCTACAATCCGGCTAGAAGGCATTATACATGTCACTTTAATTACATAGTCATGCAGACTGACTAAACTCCTCCTCTATACCATCCAACAGGCGGTCTTGCTTACAATCCTATTGGGAATACTTTGCGGCTAATTCTACTTGCCCATAAACTAAGCTAACAGGGATCTCTTTTTCGTCAGGCCCCACAGGTCCGACCTCGGTCATGTGATTTGGGTCTGCCTTGGTATACCGCGTCTTCACCATGGCCCGGGCTTCTCTGGCACCCTCTCGACAGGCTGATATCTTCCATAATCGGAAGCGCCTCCGTGCTCCCTTTAGCTTCTCCGCAAGCTCTGCAACGCCTTCTGGCAGTGAGACGGATGGCCACAAGGCTTGGGCAACACCCTACATCACCAGCCGAACTTGTTCGTGCAGATGTGGCAGCTCGAATAGAAGATCACCCGCAGACCCGGGCATTTCCTCCGCGGGACGACCCGTCAGCATACCTACAGACATAACGCTGTCAGTCGACTTCTTCGGCGAACTCCTTTAACAGGATTTGTTCAAGCACTTACTGAAAATGCCACGCCGAAGCCGCTTATTCTCCTTCTCGGAGTCTGCAAGCTGGCCCTAAACGTCTTTTAGTTCAACGCTCAGCTTAACATTGGCATCTTGGAGATTGTTTTTCTCCCGCCTAACCTCAGTCAGCACGCGTTTGCCAGCTTCTAGCTGTCGTATAACATGCTGGTCCTTCGGATTCTCCCCGGATTCATCTGCAACATTTGTTGTTAGAACTTCAGCTATGCCGCACACTATACAGTAACCATCACTCTTTAAAGTAAATGTTACCAGCGGGAGATTTTTTCTGTTCCTGCAATGCGGCAAGAGCGGCCCGCAGTTGGGCCTTGCATTCCTCCAGCTCCTGGGACAGCCTAGTATTCTTCTCTGTAAGAACCTGCGCATTAAAGATGATCCTTAAATCAGTTCTGCTAACTGTTTCAAGTCTCAGGGGCTACTGATACATATAAATCGCCAGATTTACTCACCCATACATCCTTTACATACTGATCCGTGGCTCTGGCTAGACCATCTTGAGCAGCACGGAGGTATGCCTCTCCAGAATTAAAGGCGTCGAACGCCTCTGGTGAGAAACAAGCGTCACGGAGTATGGCCCGACGGCGCCTATGATTCATGGCGCTTTCCACTTCTGAGTTTGTAGCGGATAATATATTTGCAGCCTCTATAGGGGGATTATCCGACGCCTGCCCCATATAGGCTTCCGCCTCCATGTCCGGTCCTGGCGCCCGACTGGTGGAAGCTTGATTGGCAGCATTGCCGGACATATTCGGCGAGCGTTTTTTCTGTTAAAGAAACGCGGGCGTCATTACATTTTGAGAAAGATGACAACCACGGAGCGGGGCTTTTCCTATACCTTTGCGCCGGTGTCTCTGTCCTGATCATCTTCCTTTTTGGCCTACCCGGCCTCGGTGCCTCTTGTTGGCGAGTTGCTGCGGGTTCGGCAGGGTGTCCCGAATGCCTTCCCTGTAAAAGATGCCATGTGTATATGGTGGGTGAAGTGCCTAAATGGGGATCCTTGTTTTGGAGTTGGGACTTTTTGATTTTTCTTACCAGCGATGCAGGGAGCAGTCCGAGATAATCGGTCGTAATGGCCACCAGGGCATCATCGTAGCTTAACTGATAGAACTGCTGGTCTATCAGTTCCACAGAGATAACCGGATCTTCTTCAAGTCCGGAGTCGAGGGCCTGGTCAGGGTCCTCTGGTTGTGGAGAAGGGCTGCTGACCTCCTTTATGGCTTTTCACAGTTCCTGCCGCAAAGTGGCAAGGTGAATACTTACGACTACGAATGCGGGAAAAATGGGAGCAGGGAGATATAACTTACCCAGCTTGGAGGATTGTACATGGAGAATCCATCCCGTGGCTTGACGCGGGTGAACTCATCTTCCTCACCCTTGAACAGTTCGGATAGAATCTTTGCCAGAGCGGCAGCATTGTCCGGACCCTTACGCCCACAGCGGGTGGCGTCATCCGCCCCGTTATAACACCACAAGGGGTGCCCACGATATTGAAGTGGTTGCACTCCCCGCATTATGCGAATCGACATAACTTCGATTATTGTCAATCCTAATCGAGCCAGTGCTTCGATCCGGTTCATCAGATAGAGGACTTCTCCGTTGTCTTCCGCCTGGGGGCTTCGTGGGCGCCAACTTCGGCGCTTCTTCAGAGGAGCATTGTTGAACTCATGAAGACCCCGCCGAACAGGGTCCGAAAGGGGGACGTCCTCCATATAAAACCATTCTAAAGGTCAATCTTCGGACGTCTTCTTCGGGGTATCGGACAGGTATCCGGCATCGGCGATGCGCCATATTTCGGCTCCGCCCACTTAATAAAGTGATTCCCTCTATGTGCGAGGGACAAGGCAGAATATCCTTTTCCACAGCTCGAAGTGAGCCTTGCAGCCCAGGAACAACTCGCATAGAGCAACATAGCCGGCGATATGTAGAATGGAGGCAGGGGCGAGATTGTGTAATTGGAGGCCGTAGAACTCCAGGAGCCCGCGGAGGAACAGATGAACTGGAAATCCGAGTCCCCTTGGTAAATAAGGAACAAGGCAGACCCATTCCCCCATGGAGGGACAAGGAAGGCTCTCTGCTTGCGCCCCGCCATTTTAGGTGGCGAGCCTGGCTTGAACGGGCACCATATATGCCGGAGGGAGAAATCCCTTAGTCTGCAGCTCGACTAATCGACTGTGCGGTACTGAACACCTCTCCCAATCACTGGGCTTAGGGCTACGGGGGCGGGAGGAGGAGCTACGGAGGTCGGCCATGCTGGAATGGATCTTTCCGAAACACGCTCTGATGAATTCTCGCTGGGGGAGGATGATATGGATCGGATCTAAGAATCCCCATCCCTTTAATAGACAATTTATTTATCTGGCTAAGGGGGTGAATGTAAAAATGCCCTGGCGCCTCGTATTCATTCGACGCGTGGGAGATAGCCCTTATTGGGCACAGAAGCCAAGAGGTTCAACATTTATGGAGCCGGACACTGCTTACGAACACTTGAAAGTTGGAGAAGAACCCGCCTTGCAATGCCGAAGACAACACTGCGTGCTAGACACATCGTCATTGAAGCCTGGTTTGGGGGCTATTGAGGGACTCCTGGATTAGGGGGTCTTCGGACAGCCGGATTATATCCTTTGGCCGGACTGCTGGACTATGAAGATACAAGATTGAAGAGTTCGTCTCGTGTACGGATGGGACTCTACTTGGAGTGGAAGGCAAGCTAGGCAATACGGATATGTATATTTCCTCCTTTGTAACCGACCTTGTGTAACCCTAGCCCCCTCCGGTATCTATATAAACCGGAGGGTTTTAGTCCGTAGGACCACATACAATCATACCATAGGCTAGCTTCTAGGGTTTAGCCTCTCTGATCTCATGGTAGATCTACTCTTGTACTACCCATATCATCAATATTAATCAAGCAGGACGTAGGGTTTTACCTCCATCAGGAGGGCCCAAACCTGGGTAAAACTTCATGTCCCCTGCCTCTTGTTACCATCCGCCAAGACGCATAGTTCGGGACCCCCTACCCGAGACCCGCCGGTTTTGACACCGATAGCTCCCCTTGTGTCGAATCAATAAATTTGGGTTGAATACTCTACCCTCGAAAACTGTTGCGATCCCCTATACTTGAGGGTTATCAAGACTATTTTCTGGCGCCGTTGCCGGGGAGCATAGCTCTGTTCTTTGAGTCACTTGGGATTTATATCTGCTGATCACTATGAAGAACTTGAAAGATAAAAGAACCAAGATCTTTCCCTCAACTACGAGGGGAGGTAAGGAACTGCCATCTAGCTCTGCACTTGATTCACCTTCTGTTTTGAGTAAACTTGCTCCTGCTATTCATTATGATATGTCGCATGTTATTGATGATGCCACTTCTTCTTTGCATGATACTTATGATGAAACTACTTCTATGCTTGATAATACTGTGGCACTAGGTGAATTTCTTGATGAACAACTTGCTAGGGTTAGAGAGAATGAAATTATTGAAACTGATAATATTGATGAAAGTGATGATGAAGATTCTCCCCCTAGATATGAATTGCCTGTTGTTCCTGAAGGTTATGTTATGGATGAAGAAACTGCTAGAGACTTTTTGGCTTGCAATGATAGATATGATCTTAAGAAATTATTAGTTAAGCTTAAAGAAAAGTCTTTGAATGGTAGAATGAAATATGACCCTGCTTTTGCTACTTCATCTATCTTTATTTCCGATAAGGATTATGATTTCTCTGTCGACCCTGAGTTAATTACTTTGGTAGAATCTGATCCTTTTTATGGCTATGAATCTAAAACTGTTGTGGGCTTGTGGCACATCTTACTAAATTAAATGATATAGCCACCCTGTTCACTAATGATGAGAAAACCTGCTATTACTTGATCCTTAAGTTGTTTCCATTCTCATTAAAGGGTGATGCTAAAACATGGTTTAATTCTCTTGATCCTGGTTGTGTGTGTAGTCCCCAGGATAGGATTTATTACTTCTCTGCTAAATATTTCCCCTCTCATAAGAAACCGGCTCCTTAAGGGAAATATATAATTTTGTGCAAATTGAAGAAGAGAGTCTCCCACAAGCTAGGGGGAGGCTTCTCCAATTACTTATTGCTCTGCCCGATCATCCTCTCAAGAAAAAATGAAATACTTGATATCTTTTATAATGGACTAACCGATGCCGCTGGAGAAGCCACACCGTGGGCCGCCGACAGGCAAGTCTGGGGACCCCCGTTCCTAGAACACCGACATCTGCCACTAGTCTTCAAGTTTGGTGATGTCGACTCCGAGCTGGAGGAGATAGAAAATAAGGAGGAACGGGGCCTCATGGACATGGCCCAGAACGAGCTAGCTGATACATCTCCAACGCATCTACTTTCCCAAACACTTTTTCCCTTGTTTTGGACTCTAACTTGCATGATTTTAATGGAACTAACCCGTACTTACGCTATTTTCAGCAGAATTGTCATGGTGTTATTTTGTGCAAAAATAAAAGTTCTCAGAATGACCTGGAAATTCACGGAGATGCGTTTTGGAATTTATAAAAAAATACTGGTGAAAGAATCAGCGTAAGGGGCCCACACCCTGTCCATGAGGGTGCAGGGGCCCCCCCTGGGGCGCGCCCCCTGCCTCGTGGGCCCCCTGAGGCTCCACCGACATCAACTCCAACTCTATATATTCAAGTTCGGGGAGAAAAAATCAGAGAGAAGGATTCATTGTGTTTTACGATACGGAGCCGCCACCAAGCCCTAATCTTCATCAGGAGGGCTGATCTGGAGTCCGTTCGGGGCTCCGGGGAGGGGAATCCATCGCCATCGTCATCATCAATCTTCCTCCATCACAAATTTGATGGTGCTCAATGTCGTGTGTGAGTAATTCCATCGTAGGCTTGTTCGACGGTGATGGGTTGGATGACATTTACCATGTAATCGAGTTAGTTTGGTTAGGGTTTGATCCCTAGTATCCATTATGTTCTAAGATTGATGTTGCTATGAATTTGCTATGCTTAATTCCTGTCACTAGGGCCCGAGTGCCATGATTTCAGATCTGAACCTATTATGTTTTCATGAATATATGTGAGTTCTTGATCCTATCTTGCAAGACAATAGTCACCTACTATGTGTTATGATCCGGTAACCCCGAAGTGACAATAATCGGGACCACTCCTGGTGATGACCATAGCTTGAGGAGTTCATGTATTCACTAAGTGTTAATGCTTCGGTCCGGTACTCTATTAAAAGGAGGCCTTAATATCCCTTAGTTTGCAATAGGACCCCGCTGCCACGGGAGGGTAGGACAAAAGATGTCATGCAAGTTCTTTTCCATAAGCAAGTATGACTATATTCAGAATACATGCTTACATTACATTGATGAACTAGAGCTAGTTCTGTGTCACCCTATGTTATAACTGTTGCATGAGGAATCACATCCGACATAATTATCCATCATTGATCCATTGCCTACGAGCTTTTCACATATTGATCTTTATTTAGTTGCTTTTCCGTTGCCACTGTTACGATTGCTATAGAAACTACTACTGATACTTTATTACCATTATCCATACTACTTTGCTACTAAATACTTTGCTACAGATATTAAGTCTTTCAGGTGTAGTTGAATTGACAACACAACTGCTAATACTTGAGAATATTCTTTGGCTCCCCTTGTGTCGAATCAATAAATTTGGGTTGAATACTCTACCCTCGAAAACTGTTGCGACCCCCTATACTTGTGGGTTATCAAGAGTATTTTCTGGTGTCGTTGCCGGGGAGAATAGCTCTATTCGTTGAGTCACTTGGGATTTATATCTGTTGATCACTATGAGGAACTTGAAAGATGAAAGAACCAAGATTTTTCCCTCAACTACGAGGCGAAGTGAGGAACTGCCATCTAGCTCTGCACTTGATTCACCTTCTGTTTTGAGTAAACTTGTGACACCTACTCCTGCTATTGATTCTGATATGTCGCACGTTATTGATGATGCCACTTCTGCTACGCATTATGCTTATGAAGAAACTACTTCTATGCTTGATAATATTGTGCCATAGGTGAATTTATTAATGAACAACTTGCTAGGGTTATTGAAAATGAAATTATTGAAACTGATAATATTGATGAAAGTGATGATGAATATTCTCCCCCTAGATATGAATTGCCTGATGTGCTTGAGGGGTTATGTTATGGATGAAGAAACTGCTAGAGATCTTTTGGCTTGCAAAGATAGATATGATCTTAAGAAACTGTTAGTTAAGCTGAAAGAAAAGTCTTTGAATGCTAGAATGAAGTATGATCCTGCTTTTGCTACTTCACCTATCTGTATTTCTGATAAGGATTATGATTTCTCTGTTGATCCTGAGTTAATTAATTTGGTTGAATTTGATCCTTTTTATGGCTATGAATCTGAAACTGTTGTGGCACATCTTACTAAATTGAATGATATAGCCAGCCTATTCACTCATGAGGAAAAAATTCGTTACTACTATATCCTTAAGTTATTTTCGTTCTCATTAAAGGGTGATGCTAAAACATGGTTTAATTCTCTTGCTCCTGGTTGTGTGCGTAGTCCCCAGGATATGATTTATTACTTCTCTGCTAAATATTTCCCCACTCATAAGAAACAAGCCGTCTTAAGGGAAATATATAATTTTGTGCAAATTGAAGAAGAGAGTCTCCCACAAGCTTGGGGGAGGCTTCTCCAATTACTTAATGCTTTGCCTGATCATCCTCTCAAGAAAAATGAAATACTTGATATCTTTTACAATGGACTAAACGATGATTCCAGACACCACCTGGATAGTTGTGCTGGTTGTGTTTTCAGGGAAAGAACTGTTGATCAAGCTGAATTGCTATTGAATAATATGTTGAGTAATGAAAATGATTAGACACTTCCTGAACCAACTCCTAAGCCAACTCCAAAGAAAAGGGGTATTCTATTTCTTAGTCGTGAAGATATACAAGAGGCAAAGAAATCTATGAAAGAAAAAGGTATTAAAGCTGAAGATGTTAAGAATTTACCACCTATTGAAGAGATACATGGTCTTGATAACCCGACACAAGTAGTAAACGTAAATTCTCTCTATAGATTTGATAAATGTGAAATCCCATCTACTAAGTTTGCTAGCCAATGCTTGGATGAGTTTGATAATTTTATGGTTAAACAAGAAGACTTCAATGCTTATGTTGGTAGACAATTGAAACGTAATGCTTATATGATTGAACACTTGAGTGATTATATGTCTAGAGTTAAAGGTGAACTTAAACTTATTAGTAAACATGCTTCTATGGTTACCACTCAAGTAGAACAAGTACTTAAAGCACAGAATGATTTGCTCAATGATTTAAATAATAAGAAAAATGATAATGCTGTTAGAGTTATGACTAGAGGGGGTAAAATGACTTAGGAACCTTTGTATCCTAAGGGCCACCCTAAGAGAATTGAGCAAGATTCTCAAAGATTTAATGTTGATCCACCTAGTTCTTCTAAGAAGAAGAAAAAGAAAAATGATAGGACTTTGCATGCTTCTAGTGAACCTGTTGTAGACACACCTGAGAATCCCAATGATATTTCTATTTCTGATGCTGAAACACAATCTGGTAATGAACATGAACCTAGTGATAATATTAATGATGATGTTCATGTTGATGCTCAACCTAGTAATAACAATGATGTAGAGATTGAACCTGCTGTTGATCTTGATAACCCACAATCAAAGAATCAACGTTATGATAAGAGAGACTTTGTTGCAAGGAAGCATAGTAAAGAAAGAGAACCATGGGTTCAGAAACCCATGCCCTTTCCTCCTAAACCATCCAAGAAAAAGGATGATGAGGATTTTGAGCGCTTTGCTGAAATGATTAGACCTATCTTTTTGCGTATGCGTTTGACTGATATGCTTAAAATGAATCCTGATGCTAAGTATATGAAATATATTATTACTAATAAAAGAAAGATATCGGAAGCTGAAATTTCCACCATGCTTGCTAATTACACTTTTAAGGGTGGAATACCAAAGAAACTTGGAGATCCAGGAGTACCAACTATACCATGATCCATTAAAAGAAACTATGTTAAAACTGCTTTATGTATCTTGGAACCGGTGTTAGTGTTATGCCTCTCTCTTTATATCGTAGACTTGATTTGAATAAGTTGACACCTACTGAAATATCTTTGCAGATGGCTGATAAATCAACTGCTATACCTGTCGGTATTTATGAAGATGTGCCCGTTGTGGTTGCAAATGTTACTATTTTAACAGACTTTGTTATTCTTGATATTCCCGAGGACGATAGTATGTCTATTATTCTTGGTAGACCCTTTCTGAATACTGCAGGGGCTGTTATTGATTGCAACAAAGGTAGTGTCACTTTTCATGTTAATGGTAATGAGCATACGGTACACTTTTCGAGGAAACAACCTCAAGTCCACATTATCAATTCTATTGGAAAAATTCCAACAATTACTATTGGAGGTTTTGAATTTCCTCTTCCTACTATCAAGAAGAAATATGATAATCTTCTTGTTGGGGACGTGCATATCCCCGTTGAGGTAACCTAGTGTTATTCAAAATTTCTTTGCTTTATGCGATTCAGAATGAGTTTGTTAACAAGACTTGATCAACCTTGTTAGTGGATTCCTTTTGACAAGCATGAGATGGATGAAGTTAGAAAGCACAACTCTCTGTATTCTCCTTTTACTTTATGTTATTTAGTTTAAATAAAGCAAAAATAGTATTTTCTGTCTGTTTTCTGAATTATCCTTGCAATAAAAAAATACCCTCAAAATAAAAGTTCTCCAAATGTCTTGAAAATTTTATATGATTTTTTCTAGAACATTTAAGAATTTTCGGCACTGAGAACACACCAGGGGGACCCACCATGTGTCCCATGAGGGTGGAGGGGGCGCCTACCCCCCTGGGGCGCGCCCCCTGCCCCGTGGACCCCACATGGCTCCCTCCACTTATTCTTGCACCCATACACTTCATCTTCCTCTAGAAAAAATCCTCCACCAGCTGAAACCCGAGTTCTAGCTCATCTTGCTGCCATTTTCGATATCCTTGCTCAAAGCTTCATTCACAAAACTGTTTTGGGGGATTGTTTTTCGGTATGTGACTCCTCCAATGGTCCAATTAGTTCTTTTTCTACTGCTTTATTTATTGGAAATTTTTGCTGCTTAGGTGACCCTATTCTTGAGCTTGCATGTCAAATTTATTTGGTCCCAAGTAGTTATATTGCATGATATGGCCTCTAGGCACTTGTGGGAGTAGTTGCTATCAATTTTGTTGAGTTTGGTTCAATTTTTTTTTGAGTTACTAAAAAATTCAGAAATTTTTCAGAGGAAGAAATATGTTTAGGAAAATGTATCAAGGTGGTTCCTCGAGAAAGCAGGCAACTAGGCTCGCGATACGTGAGCCGGATTATGAACTACCAAGGGAAGCTCAAGTGCAGCCTTGTGAGTGGCCGCCAGAAGATTTTATGGTCCAAGCAGGAATTAAGGAGGAATTTGACGCGTATGTGCATAATCCTGAACTTGAGGGCTTCATGTTAGATAAGTGCCCCCGATATTATCACCTAACTGATTCCTTTGTGAGAATGTTTAAATTTACATCATCACACAATTCTCACACTGTCCTATTTGATCTCTATGATAAATCTTATACCATGGATTTAGAAGATTTTAATACTGCTTGTAAAATCCCGAAGTGGGGTAATGCTAGTGAACCTCACAAATCTGGATATAAAGACTTTCTTGCTAGTATTACTGTGGGGGAATCTAGGGAAATCACACAAGCTATCATAGGGAGCATTCATTTTCCTTCCATACATTATTTTGCTCTCTTCGTGGGTAGATGCATTAACGGTAAAGATGAGGCATGTCACATGTGCGTTCCTGATCTTAGTGTTCTCAAGAGTGTTGTATTAGGTGATAAACAATATAACTTGGGGGCTATTGTTGCACATAGGTTGCATCTTAATAGTTTAAGTGGAGACTTGTTTCGTGGAATTTATGCAACTTGTGTAGCTAATTTTCTTGAGATACCAATACATGAGAATGATATTGAGTTGCCTCCTACTTATCTAGATTTTAATGCTATGGTTCGCCATCTGTTTATTGAGAGGAATGAACAACATCTCCAGTATCGACTAATCTTTGACAGGCGTCGCACTGTCCATGTTGCTGCTCCCTGCTCCTGCTTTCTTTGACTTTCAGACAAAAGGGAGATATGTTATAACCAGGGAGGAGGCGAATGAGTATGAGAGGAGGACAGAGGCAGGTTGCCTCCAAGCTGCAGCTCTTCAGGCAGTGGCTGCTGCATCTCAGTACGACCCCAGCTTCAACTTTAGATATCCACTAGGCCATCTGTGGCCATAGACCAACTTAGGCCAAAAGCCTAAGCTTAGGGGAGTATGTATTTCTCACCGACATTACATTCATGTTCACACACTCATGCCAGTTGCCGGTGCTCATACTTTTTCATTGTATCATCCATGCTAGTTTATTTTTTTTTAAGCCTTCTTCTTGTGTGTTTGAAAACCCTTAATAAAAACCCAAAAAAATTAGTTGTAGCTTTTAGCTAGTTTACTTTCCATGCTTGTACTAGCAGTAATTAAAAGAAAATCCCAAAAGATTTCTCGTTCTTCTTTTACTTGCTGGGAGCTTTCCCATGTAAATAGTTTTACTTCTTTTCTTGTTCTTTGGGGGTCGAGAGGAGAAGACCATGATGAAAATGTTGAAGCGGCTCCCATTTGAATTATTCTTGATCTAACCAAGAGCCCATATTACCTTGTCTTCTCCCTTGTATTGAATGCTTGCAAATTCCAGCTTAGTCCAATGCACATGCAATATTATTATTATCCACACCATTCGGTTGTGCAAGTGAAACGCAATAATGACGATATATGATGGACTGATTGAGATGAGAGAAGCTGGTATGAACTTGACCTCTCTTGTTTTTGTAAATATGATTAGTTTATCGTTCCTGATTCAGCCTATTATGAATGAAACATGTTTGCAATGACAATTAGAGATTATAGTTGCTCATGCCATGCTTAATTTGCTAGGAGTTTATAATGGTTTACCTTGCGTGCCAACATGCTATTAAAATGGTTGTAATGTGGTATGATAGGGTGGTATCCTCCTTTGAACGATTCGAGTGGCTTGACTTGACACATGTTCATGCATGTAGTTGAAACAAAATCAACATAGCCTCCACGATATTTATGTTCATGGTGAATTATATCCTACTCATGCTTGCATTCAGTGTTGACTAATTTTAATGCATGGTCATGACTATTGTCGCTCTCTAGCTGGTCGCTTCCCAGTCTCTTTGTAGCCTTCACTTGTACTAAGCGGGAATACTGCTTGTGCATCCAACTCCATAAACCCCAAAGTTATTCCATATGAGTCCACCATACCTTCCTATATGCGGTATCTACCTGCCTTTCCAAGTACATTTGTATGTGCCAAACTCTAAACCTTCAAATGAAATTCTATTTTGTATGCTCGAATAGCTCATGTATCAAAGGTTTAGGAGTTGGTTGAGGACAAGCAAAGGTTTAAGCTTGGGGGAGTTGATACGTCTCCATCGTATCTACTTTTCCAAACACTTTTGCCCTTGTTTTGGACTCTAACTTGAATGATTTGAATGGAACTAACCCGGACTGACGCTGTCTTCAGCAGAATTGCCATGGTGTTATTTTTGTGCAGAAATAAAAGTTCTCGGAATGACCTAAAAATCAACGGAGAATATTTTTGGAATATATAAAAAATACTGGCAAAAGAATCAAGGCCAAGGGGCCCACACCCTGTCCATGAGGGTGGGGGCGCGCCCCCTGCCTTGTGGGCCGCCTGGTGCTCCACCGACCTCAACTCCAACTCTATATATTCATGTTCGGGGAGAAAAATAATCAGAGAGAAGGATTCATCGCGTTTTACGATACAGAGCCGCCGCCAAGACCTAATCTCTCTCGGGAGGGCTGATCTGGAGTCCGTTCGGGGCTCCGTATAGGGGAATCTGTCTCCATCGTCATCATCAACCTTCCTCCATCACCAATTTCATGATGCTCATCGCCGTGTGTGAGTAATTCCATCGTAGGCTTGCTGGACGGTGATGGGTTGGATGAGATTTATCATGTAATCGAGTTAGTTTTGTTAGGGTTTGATCCCTAGTATCCATTATGTTCTGAGATTGATGTTGCTATGACTTTGCTATGCTTAATGCTTGTCACTAGTGCCCGAGTGCCATGATCTCAGATCTGAACCTATTATGTTTTCATGAATATATGTGAGTTCTTGATCCTATCTTGCAAGTCTATATTCACCTATTATGTGTTATGATCCGTTAACCCCAAAGTGACAATAATCGGGATACTTACCGGTGATGACCGTAGTTTGAGGAGTTCATGTATTCACTAAGTGTTAATGCTTTGGTCTAGTACTCTATTAAAAGGAGGCCTTAATATCCCTTAGTTTCCAATAGGACCCTGCTGCCACGGGAGGGTAGGACAAAAGATGCCATGCAAGTTCTTTTCCATAAGCACGTATGACAATATTCGGAATGCATGCGTACATTACATTGATGAAATGGAGCTAGTTCCGTGTCACCCTATGTTATAACTATTTCATGAGGAATCGCATCTGACATAATTATCCATCTATGATCCGTTGCCTACGAGCTTTTCATATATTGATATATGCTTATTTACTTTTACGTTGCTACTGTTACAATCACTACAAAAGTGCTACTGTTACCTTTGCCACCGTTACCACTACTATCATATTACTTTGCTACTAAATACTTTGTTGTAGATATTAAGTCTTTCAGGTGCGGTTGAATTGACAACTCAACTGTTAATACTTGAGAATATTCTTTGTCTCCCCTTGTGTCAAATCAATAAATTTGGGTTGAATACTCTACCCTCGAAAACTATTGCGATCACCTATACTTGTGGGTTATCCACCACCATCAGGACGAGGGGGCAGGGGGCTTCCAGGAGCCGCGCGCCATCGCTTGCATCTTGGGTGGAGATCAGAACCCAGCATCTCAGCGTATCTTCAAGCAGTTTGCTCATGAGGTGAACGCAACCCTTCCTAGGCTCGAGGCCACACGCCTGATATGTCTCCAACGTATCTATAATTTTTGATTGCTCCATGCTATATTATTTACTGTTTTGTACATTATTGGGCTTTATTATCCACTTTTATATTATTTTTGGGACTACCCTATTAACCGGAGGCCCAGCCCAGAATTGATGTTTTTTGCCTGTTTTAGGGTTTCGAAGAAAAGGAATATCCAACGGAGTCCAAACGGAATGAAACCTTCGGGAACGTGATTTTTAGGAAGATTATGATCCGGAAGACTTGGACCCTATGTCAAGAAAGAGATGAGGAGGCCACAAGGTAGGGTGGCGCGCCCACCCCCACCAGGTGCGCCCTCCACCCTCGTGGGCCCCCTGTTGCTCCACCGACGTACTCCTTCCTCCTATATATACCTACGTACCCCCAAACGATCAGATACGGAGCCAAAAACCCAATTCCACCGTCGCAACTTTCTGTATCCACGAGATCCCATCTTGGGGCCTTTTCCGGAGCTTCGCCGGAGGGGGCATCGATCACGGAGGGCTTCTACATCCACACCATAGCCTCTCCGATGAAGTGTGAGTAGTTTACCTCAGACCTACGGGTCCATAGTTAGTAGCTAGATGGCTCTTCTCTCTTTTTGGATCTCAATACAATGTTCTCCCCCTCTCTTGTGGAGAACCATTCGATGTAATCTTCTTTTTGCGGTGTGTTTGTTGAGACCGATGAATTGTGTGTTTATGATCAAGTCTATCTATGAATAATATTTGAATCTTCTCTGAATTCTTTTATGTATGATTTGTTATCTTTGCAAGTCTCTTCGAATTATCAGTTTGGTTTGGCCTACTAGATTGATCTTTCTTGCAATGGGAGAAGTGCTTAGCTTTGGGTTCAATCTTGTGGTGTCCTTTCCAGGTGATAGTAGGGGTAGCAAGGCACGTATTGTATTGTTTCCATCGAGGATAACAAGATGGGGTTTTCTTCATATTGCATGAGTGTATCCCTCTACATCATGTCATCTTGCTTAAGGCGTTACTCTGTTTTTAACTTAATACTCAAGATGCATGCTAGATAGCGGTCGATGAGTGGAATAATAGTAGTAGATGCAGGCAGGAGTCGGTCCACTTGTCTCGGACGTGATGCCTATATACATGATCATACCTAGATATTCTCATAACTATGCTCAATTCTGTCAATTGCTCAACAGTAATTTGTTCACCCACCGTAGAATACTTATGCTCTCGAGAGAAGCCACTAGTGAAACCTATGGCCCCCGGGTCTATCTTCATCATATTAATCTCCTACTACTTAGTTATTTACTTTGCATCTTTATCATAAAAATACCAAAAATATTATCTCATCATATCTATCATATCTCACTCTCGTAAGTGGCCCTATAGGGATTGACAACCCCTATTTGTGTTGGTTGCGAGGATTTATTTGTTTCGTGTAGGAACGAGGGACTCGCGCGTAGCCTCCTACTGGATTGATACCTTGGTTCTCAAAAACTGAGGGAATACTTACGCTACTTTGCTGCATCATCCCTTCCTCTACGGGGAAAACCAACGCAGTGCTCAAGAGGTAGCAAGAAGGATTTCTGGCGCCGTTGCCGGGGAGGTCTATGCAAAAGTCAACATACCAAGTACCCATCACATACCCTTATCTTCTGCATTATATTATTTGCCATTTGCCTCTCGTTTTCCTCTCCCCCACTTCACCCTTGCCGTTTTATTCGCCCTCTCTCTCTATCCCCCCTCTCTATTTGCCTCCTTTTGCCCGCTTGCTTTTTGTTTGCTTGTGTGTTAGTTTGCTTGCTTGTCATGATGGCTCAAGATAATACTAAATTGTGTGACTTTACCAATACCAACAACAATGATTTTATTAGCACTCCATTGCTCCTCTTATCGATGCTGAATCTTGTGAAATTAATACTGCTTTGCTGAATCTTGTGATGAAAGATCCGTTTTCCGGACTTCCTAGTGAAGATGCCGCTACCCATCTAAATAGCTTCGTTGATTTGTGTGACATGCAAAAGAAGAAAGATGTGGATAATGATATTGTTAAATTGAAGCTATTTCCTTTTTCGCTTAGAGATCATGCTAAAGCTTGGTTTTCGTCTTCGCCTAAAAATAGTATTGATTCATGGAACAAGTGCAAAGATGCTTTTATCTCTAAGTATTTTCCTCCCGCTAAGATCATCTCTCTTAGAAACGATATTATGAACTTTAAGCAACTTGATCATGAACATGTTGCACAATCTTGGGAGAGAATGAAATTAATGATACGTAATTGCCCAACTCATGGTTTAAACTTGTGGATGATTGTTCAGAATTTTTATGCCGGTTTGAATTTTTCTTCTAGAAATCTTTTAGATTCGGCCGCGGGAGGCACTTTTATGGAAATCACTTTAGGAGAAGCTACTAAACTCCTAGATAATATTATGGTTAATTATTCTCAATGGCATACTGAAAGATCTACTAATAAAAAGGTGCATGCGATAGAAGAAATTAATGTTTTGAGTGGAAAGATGGATGAACTTATGAAATTATTTGCTAATAAGAGTGTTTCTTCTCGTCCTAATGATATGCCCTTGTCTACTTTGATTGAGAATAATAATGAATCTATGGATGTGAATTTTGTTGGTAGGAACAATTTTGGTAACAACGCGTATAGAGGAAATTTTAATCCTAGGCCTTATCCTAGTAATCCCTCTAATAATTATGGTAATTCCTACAACAATTCTTATGGAAATTATAATAAGATGCACTCTGATTTTTAATCTAATATTAAAGAATTTATTACTTCACAAAAGAATTTTAATGCTATGATTGAAGAAAAATTGGTTAAGATTGATGATTTGGCTAGGAACGTTGATAGAATTTCTTTTGATGTTGATTCTTTGAAACTTGGATCTATTCCACCTAAGCATGATATCAATGAGTCTCTCAAAGCCATGAGAATTTCCATTGATGAGTGCAAAGAAAGAACCGCTAGGATGCGTGCTAAGAAAGATGCCTTTATAAAGGCCTGTTCTTCTAGTTGCTATGAAAATAAAGATGAAGATCTAAAAGGTATTGATGTGTCCCCTATTAAATCATTGTTTTGCAATATGAATCTTGATAATGATGGGACTGAATATGATCCACCTTTACCTAGAAGGCGTTCCAAGAATTCGGAATTTCTTGATCTTGATGCTAAAATTGATAAAAGTGGGATTGAAGAAATTAAAACCCTAGATGTTGCTAAACCCACTATTATGGATTTCAAGGAATTTAACTATGAAAATTGCTCTTTGATTGATTGTATTTCCTTGTTGCAATCCGTGCTAAATTCTCCTCACACTTATAGTCAAAATAAAGTGTTTACTAAACATATCGTTGATGCCTTGATGCAATCTTATGAAGAAAAACTTGAATTGGAAGTTTCTATCCCTAGAAAACTTTATGATGAGTTGGAACCAACTATTAAAATTAAAATTAAATATCATGAATGCTATGCTTTATGTGATTTGGGTGCTAGTGTTTCCACGATTCCAAAGACTTTGTGTGATTTGTTAGGTTTTCGTGATATTGATGATTGCTCTCTAAACTTGCACCTTGCGGATTCCACTATTAAGAAACCTATGGGAAGAATTAATGATGTTCTTATTGTTGCAAATAGTAATTATGTGCCCGTAGATTTTATTGTTCTTGACATAGATTGCAATCCTTCATGTCCAATTATTCTTGGTAGACCTTTCCTTAGAACGATTGGTGCAATTATTGATATGAAGGAAGGAAATATTAGATTCCAATTTCCATTAAGGAAAGGCATGTAACACTTTCCTAGAAAGAAAATTAAATTACCTTATGAATCTATTAGGATACCCACTTATGGATTGCCTACCAAAGATGGCAATACCTAGACCTATTCTTGCTTATTATGCCTAGCTAGGGGCGTTAAAGGATAGCGCTTGTTGGGAGGCAACCCAATTTTATTTTTATTCCTTGATTTTTTTCTCCTGTTTAG
Source organism: Triticum aestivum (assembly GCF_018294505.1). Classification (NCBI taxonomy): domain Eukaryota; kingdom Viridiplantae; phylum Streptophyta; class Magnoliopsida; order Poales; family Poaceae; genus Triticum; species Triticum aestivum. The sequence continues at coordinate 419,517,432 of NC_057809.1, forward strand.
TAATAAATAAATTATCTAGACTCTATTTTGGTTTTGTTTTTGTGTTTAATTAGTGTTTGTGCCAAGTAGAACCGTTGGGAAGACTTGGGGAAAGTCTTGTTGAACTTGCTGTAAAAAACAGAAACTTTAGCGCTCACGAGAACTGCTGTCATTTTTATTTGGAAATCGATATTTCGTTAATTCTTTTTGCAGACGTTTAATAGATACATTACTCACATCCAGAAATTTATTTTAGAACTTTTTGGGTTCCAGATCTTAGGCTAGCTACAAATTACTACATACTGTTCTGTTTTTGACAGATTCTGTTTTTCGTGTGTTGTTTGCTTATTTTGATGAATCTATGGCTAGTAAAATAGTTTATAAACCATAGAGAAGTTGGAATACAGTAGGTATGACACCAATATAAATAAAGAATGAGTTAATTACAGTACCTTGAAGTGATCTTTTATTCTCTTTCGCTAACGGAGCTCACGAGATTTTCTACTTTAAGTTTTGTGTTATGAAGTTTTCAAGTTTTGGGTAAAGATTTGATGGATTATGGAACATGGAGTGGCAAGAGCCTAAGATTGGGGATTCCCATGGCACCCCCAAGATAATATAAGGACACCTAAAAGCCAAAGCTTGGGGGTGCCCCAGAAGGCATCCCCTCTTTCATCTACTTCTATCGGTAACTTTACTTGGAGCTATATTTTTATTCGCCACATGATATGTGTTTTGCTTGGAGCGTCTTGTATGATATGAGTCTTTGCTTGTTAGTTTACCACAATCATCCTTGCTGTACACACCTTTTGAGAGAGCCATACATGATTTGGAATTTGTTAGAATACTCTATGTGCTTCGCTTATATCTTTTGAGTTATATAATTTTGCTCTAGTACTTCACTTATATCTTTTAGAGCACAGTGGTTGATTCATTTTATAGAAACTATTGATCTCTCATGCTCCACTTAGATTATTTGAGAGTCTTAATAGCATGGTAATTTTCTTAAAATCCTAATATGCTTGGTATGCAAGATTAATAATAAAATTCTCTTATGAGTGTGTTGAATACTATGAGAAGTTTGATACTTGATAATTATTTTGAGATATGGAGATGGTGATATTAAAGTCATGCTAGTTGAGTAGTTGTGAATTTGAGAAATACTTGTGTTGAAGCTTGTGATTCCCGTAGCATGCACGTATGGTGAACCATTATGTGATGAAGTCGGAGCATGATTTATTTATTGATTGTCTTCCTTATGAGTGGCGGTCGGGGATGAGCGATGGTCTTTTCCTACGAATCTATCCCCCTAGGAGCATGCGCGTATTACTTTGCTTTGATAACTTGTAGATTTTTGCAATAAGTATATGATTTCTTTATGACTAATGTTGAGTCCATGGATTATACGCACTCTCACCCTTCCACCTTTGCTAGCCTCTCTAATACCGCGCACCTTTCGCCGGTATCATACACCCACCATATACCTTCCTCAAAACAGCCACCATACCTACCTATTATGGCATTTCCATAGCCATTCCGAGATATATTGCCATGCAACTTTCCACCATTCTGTTTATGACACACTCCATCATTGTCATATTGCTTAGCATGATCATGTAGTTGGCATCGTATTTGTGGCAAAGCTGTCGTTCATAATTCTTTCATACATGTCACTCATGAGTCATTGCATATCCCGGTACACCGCCGGAGGCATTCATATAGAGTCATATTTTGTTCTAAGTATCGAGTTGTAATTGTTGAGTTGTACGAAAAATAAAAGTGTGATGAGCATCATTATTAGAGCATTGTCCTAGTGAGGGAAGGATGATGGAGACTATGATTCCCCCACAAGTCGGGATGAGACTCCGGACGAAAAAAGAAAGAAAGAAATGAGGCCATAAAAAAAGATAAAAGGCCCAAATAAAAAAATAAGAAAAGAGAGAAAAAGAGAGGAGGGACAATGCTACTATCCTTTTACCACACTTGTGCTTCAAAGTAGCACCATGATCTTCATAGTAGAGAGTCTCTCATGTTATCACTTTCATATACTAGTGGGAATTTTACATTATAGAACTTGGCTTGTATATTCCAATGATGGGCTTCCTCAAATTTCCCTAGGTCTTCATGAGCAAGTAAGTTGGATGCACACCCACTTAGTTTCTTTTTGAGCTTTCATATACTTATAGCTCTAGTGCATCCGTTGCATGGCAATCCCTACTCACTCACATTGATATCTATTGATGGGCATCTCCATAGCCCGTTGATACGCCTAGTTGATGTGAGACTATCTTCTCCCTTTTTGTCTTCTCCACAACCACCATTCTATTCCACCTATAGTGCTATATCCATGGCTCACACTCATGTATTGCGTGAAGATTGAAAAAGTTTGAGAATGTCAAAAGTATGAAACAATTGCTTGGCTTGTCATCGGGGTTGTGCATGATTTAAATATTTTGTGTGGTGAAGATAGAGCATAGCCAGACTATATGATTTTGTAGGGATAACTTTCTTTAGCCATGTTATTTTGAGAACACATAGTTGCTTTGTTAGTATCCTTGAAGTACTATTATTTTTATGTCAATAAGAACCTTTGTCTTGAATCTTTCGGATCTGAATATTCATACCACAATTAAGAAGAATTACATTAAAATTATGCCAAGTAGCACTCCGCATCAAAAATTCTGTTTTTATCATTTACTTACTCGAGGACGAGCAGGAATTAAGCTTGGGGATGCTTGATACGTCTCCAACATATCTATAATTTTTGATTGCTCCATGCTATATTATCTACTATTTTCGACATTATTGGTCTTTATTATCCACTTTATATTATTTTTGGCACTAACCTATTAACCGGAGGCCCAGCCCAGAATTGTTGTTTTTTTGCATGTTTTAGGGTTTCGAAGAAAAGGAATATCAAACGGAGTCCAAACGGAATCAAACCTTCGGGAACGTGATTTTTAGGAAGATTATGATCCGAGAGACATGGACCCTACGTCAACAAAGAAACGAGGAGGCCACGAGGTAGGGGGGCGTGCTCACCCCCACCAGGCGCGCCCTCCACCCTCGTGGGCCCCCTATTGCTCCACCGACGTACTCCTTCCTCCTATATATACCTACGTACCCCCAAACGATCAGATACGGAGCCAAAAACCTAATTCCACCACCGCAACTTTCTGTATCCACGAGATCCCATCTTGGGGCCTTTTTCAGAGCTCCGCCGGAGGGGGCATCGATCACGGACGGCTTCTACATGTAACGCCCTCGATGCGGCTATATCTCCCATGTGTCGAAGCAAGACTTAGAGGCATAACCGCATTGAAAGGAATGTCACAAGTGAGGTAATCTTCACACAACCCATGTAATACATAAGGGAAAGAGATACATAGTTGGCTTACAATCACCACTTCACACAATTACATGAATAAAGCATTACATCAAACAGATACAATCAAGGTCCGAATACGGAACCAAAATAAAAGAAGACTACCCCAAATGCTACACAGATCCCTTATCGACCCCAACTGGGCTCCACTACTGATCGAATAGAATGAAACAATACAAAGGACAAGATCTTCAAAGAGCTCCTCCTTGAGCTCGGTTGCATCATCTGCACGGTATCCTCGGCACCTGCAAACTGGTTTTGGAAGTATCTGTGAGTCACGGGGACTTAGCAATCTTGCACCCTCGCGATCAAGACTATTTAAGCTTATGGGTAAGGTAAAGGTATGATGTGGAGCTACAGCAAGCGACTAGCATATATGGTGGCTAACATACGCAAATGAGAGTGATAAGAGAAGGCAAAGCGTGATCGAAAAACTATGATCAAGAAGTGATCCTAGAACAACCTACATCAAACATAACTCCAACACCGTGTTCACTTCCCGGACTCCTCCGGAAAGAGACCATCACGGTAACTCACGCGGTTGATGTATTTTAATTAAGATCAACTTCAAGTTTTCTACAACCGGACATTAACAAATTCCCATCTGCCCATAACCGCGGGCACGGCTTTCGAAAGTTCAAATCCCTGCAGGGGTGTCCCAACTTAGCCCATCACAAGATCCCACGGTCAACGAAGGATATTCCTTCTAGCGGGAAGACCCGATCAGGCTCGGAATCCTGGTTACAAGACATCCTCGACAATGGTAAAACAAGTCCAACAAGACCACCCGATGCGCCGACATCGCGATAGGAGCTGCACATATCTCGTTCTCAGGGCAACACCGGATAAGCAATCCATACAACTAAAACCAGCCCTCGAGTTTCCCCGAGGTGGCGCTGCAAGGGGCTCTAGTTTGGACCAACACTTAGACAAGCACTGGCCCGGGGGGTTAAAATAAAGATGACCCTCGGGATGTGCGACTCCCAAGGGAAAAAGGCTAGGTGGCGAATGGTAAAACCATGGTTGGGCCTTGCTGGAGGAGTTTTATTCAAAGCGAACTGTCAAGGGGTTCCCATTATAACCCAACCGCGTAAGGTACGCAAAATCCGGGAACATAACACCGATATGACGGAAACTAGGGCAGCAAGAGTGGAACGAAACACCAGGCATAAGGCCGAGCCTTCCACCCTTTACCAAGTATATAGATGCATTAATTAAATAAGAGATATTGTGATATCCCAACAAAATATCCATGTTCCAACATGGAACAAGCCCCAATCTTCACCTGCAACTAGCAATGCTATAAGAGGGGCTGAGCAAAGCGGTAACATAGCCAAACAACGGTTTGTTAGGGCAAGGTGGGTTAGAGGCTTGGCTTCACAATATGGGAGGCATGATAAGCAAGTGGTAGGTATCGTAGCATAGGCATAGCAAAAGAGCGAGCAACTAGCAAGCAAAGATAGAAGTGATTTCGAGGGTATGGTCATCTTGCCTGAGATCCCGCAAGGAAGAAGAACGAGTCCAAGAAGAAGACAAACGGACGTAGTCGAACGGATCCTCACAACTCCGGAACAAAACCGAAGCTAACGAGAGAAGCACCCGGAAAGAAGCAAACAACATAGTAAACAACCATCACATAAACATGGCATGATGCAAAATCAAGTATGATGCATGTCCGGTTTAATGAGGCATGGCATGGCAATGTGCACAAGCAAAACTACAAGTTAAGTGGAGCTCAATATGCAACGAGTTGCATATTGACGAAACACCACAACAATTATTTAGTTCTCTCTCGTTTAGGTACCCAACAATATTAAAAGTTGATTAACATGGCAAGAGGTGAGGCATAGCAAAACTACACCATCTAAACAATTTAAATGGGGCTGGATATAACAAATAACGAATCCGGTAAATCCCCATATGCCTTAGTAATTTATTGCAACAACAATTTAAACATTTTAATTGTTGTTATTATGATGCGAATGACATGGACAAGTTTATGCAATTTTTATTAAAATTTGACAAGAGCATTATGAAGCATTTGTCACCGTGGTGGAAAGGAAAGGGGTGCGACGGCAACGATAACGAAAACGGTGCCACGGCAGCGTTCCGGTTCTGATAACTCGAGTGAGATACCGATGCAAAGGAGAAATGTGCGGATGCGTGCAAAAGATGGTGGGGCACTCCCGGATTCCGGGTGTCCCATGAGACGACGGTAACAAGGCAAAAGAGGGGCAACGTGCATCGACAATTCGAACACGGTTCGAACATGAGCATCTCAAACATCGCAAGCATTCGATCACGGATGTCGTCTCAATGGTCATACCTTTGAAGTGTGCAAACGGGACGGTTCTCGTTCGGTGCCAAGTAGAGGAAGTAGACGTTCTCGAGACATCCCTAGTGGAAGTAGAGGTACTATCGGTCATCCGTGATCAACGGGACGGTAGTGAAAGTAGAGGTACACGATGTTTTGACGAAAATCGCGGCGGCGGTAGTTGTACCCATGTTGTCGTCGAACTTGATGGAACCAATGTCCTCGAGGGTGGTCGTGGGAACTAGTCGTACTCATGAACTTGTCGGATCCACGACGACAGTAGTTGTTCACGGCGCTTGTGACTCGCGGTTCTTCGGGCAACGGTAGTCATACACGTCCGTAGATGTTCGGGGTCGCGACATGGAACTTGACATCCACGGGGTCTTCGAGGGTCGACGGTAGTGGTACTCGGGTCGTCGGCGACGGTAGTTGTTCTATGCATCGGGCATCAAGGTACTTGTCGTTCTTAGCTATTCCAAAGACGGTGGTAGTGGTACACTTCTGAAAAGGGACTTGACGCATCAGAGGTCTTCGGGGCCACGGTACTTGTCGGTCCGGGTCTTGCCGTATCCAAAATGGTCGTCGATGGTGGAACTTGGCGCTGTTGTGGTGGACGTTCAGGCACCGTATGTCGTGGTACTTGGCATTCTCGTCCTTGTCGATCCAAAACAATGCTAACCCCAAAAGGCCTCTGGAGGATAGCAGGAAGGACTAGCGGTGCGTGAGCAGCGGCAGGAAGCGGGCACGCTCAAGGGAGAGCAGCAAAGGGCAGCAGCAGCAGACGATGGTGGATCTGGGCAACAGGCACGACGACGTTGGGAACCGGGCGGACACAAGCAGGTCTGGGCGGCGGGTTAGAGGAGGTCGGGCGCTTGTACGCGAGGGGGACATAGGGCAAGGAAAAATGGCAGCGGGGTTGCGATGGGAGGAAGCTGCTGTGGCCGCCGATGCTCGAGGAAAGGGGGAGGTCGAGTCTGGCGCTGGTCGGCGCTGCGGCGGTGTCCTGCTGGTCGCCGGAGCAAGCGGCGGCGAGGTGCAGCGCTGGGGCGCTCAAAACCGAGTGAGGAGGGCTGCAGGAATGGGACGAGGGCGCGGTGCTGCTCGGTGGCTTGGACTCCGCCAACCGGAGCGACAGCAGGGAGCTCCTGCTCCCACCGAAGACGGCGACGGGAGGAAAGGGAGAGAGGCGACATGAGGATGGAGGCAGCGGGGGCGATGGAAGAGAGGGGCGCGCGCGAGCTGGGGATCGAGGGGAGAGGCAGGTTCGATCATGGGGCTTCTGGTGGCGCTAGAGGAGGAGACGAGGGAGAGTGGGGGTTGGGCTAGGGTTAGAGCAGTTAGGTCGGCCGACTGGATGGGCCTAAGTGGACAGCTGGACTGCCTCTCCTACTCCTACTCTTCTCTCTTAACCAAAAAGAGAAAATACAAATAGATAGAAGGGAAAAAGAAAGAGAGGGTATGGATGGAATTTGGGCATGGAAGTTAAATTCCCGGACTCACAAGAATGATCTTGATCCAAGAAAAATATAAATGGGCATGTGTACAAAGTTTGGATTGGAACTCGTTTGAATTAAATTCAAATGAGTTCAAAAAAGAAGTGGGCGTTAGAAAGGTCCCAAAATGTTGAGATTTTTGGTAGACCTCCGGAAAAAGATAAAAGAATTTATGGGCGAAGTTTGAGGAGCAAACTCGAAGCAGAAAAGACATGTGATTAATTGCAAGTGTGTTCATGGGTGATTCCAAAAATGGAATATTCAATATAGCTCCCTAATATCGGGAGGATATGTTTTAAAGAGTAATCACCATAGTGAATATCCCTCGATTTAAATGGACCAAAGATCGATGCAATTTATTTAGTTGAGTTAAGAAAAGAAATGACATGATGCAATGCACATGATGCAAAGATGAATGCAATGAACCAAACAAAACACATAACGAAACCCGAAAACCCTAGAAGGCATCTGAAGCTCCGGTCTTGGGGGGTTACAACACTCCACCACTACGAGAGGATCTCGTCCCGAGATCTAGGATGGCATCGGAGGGAAAAACGGAAGAGAAAGAGAAGAGGTAAAACTAAGTTGGTTCTTTGACAAATGAGTGAAACCACAAACCTTGAGAGGTTGAACAAATAGAAAGAAAGAAAGCAACGAAGAAGAACAAAATTGAAAGCACTCCGGTAGGGAAGAGTAACAAGGAAGAACAAATTCGGGCAGCACTCCGGTTTAAAAGTGATAAGGAACTTGATTAGATGAAAAGAACTTGAGCAGAGGGCACAACACTCCGGTTAAAACGAGATAGAGAAGGAATAAGAATGATATAATTTGGACAGCACTCCGGTTGAGAAGGGGTGCAAAATTTGATAAGATGAGAGAGCTCGAAAGAAAACACGACACTCCGATTGAATGGATCAGCAAAGAAAAAAACACTATCATGACAAAACAAGAAGATAGGTAGAAGAGAGCAACATCACAATGCCTCCGTAACAAAAGAATAGAAGAAAGATAATTGAGATAGGAGAAAGAGAAGAAAATGCCAACTTCTGCCACAAAAGAGCTTGGAAAGGCATCTTTAGGAGAAGGGTTGAACGGAATTGTTGGAAAACCAACAATTGTGGTGGGATTATAGAAAAACATCTCGAAACTAGAGGTGATAACCTGCCACTCACGGGAAAAGAATTGGATTGATATGAACAAGGAGACGAGAAACTATATCACCGGGAGGATAAATGAAGAACTTGGGTTATTTATAAGCACCATAATAGCAACAATCCTTAGGAAAAGCTTTAGGTGAAATATAACCCAAGATAAATCTAACGAAGAGGTTGATGGATTTAAAATATCTCATACTTGATAACTTGTGAATCATGAAACACGAAGGAAAATTATCAAGAATGACATAACACCACCTCTGATGATACGGTAGAAAGAATTGCACTCCGGATTGCAAGATGAAGAATGCTTGAGCTCCTCTGAAAAGAATGTTGATGAACCCTTCGAGAAGGAATTAATTCTTTGATGAGCCTCCGTAATAAGGGATTAATCACTTGGAACAAACAAGAATAAGGATTACATTATGCTTATCCTTCACCAATTAGATTGATGACAAACAATGGATTTGGCATATTACTTATTCTCATAGAAAAGGATTAAGATAGATATAGCGCAACCTTGAGAAGGTCTTCAACGAACCACCAGCAGGATTGGAAAGAAAGAGTCAATTGCGATTATAACGAAAGAAGAAGAATCTTGGAAGAGCCACCGATAGAATTTAAAATGCATGAAGTAAAGGGATGAATCACCGGGTAAGAATTGTGAAATGAACGAAGTTACTTGAGACAATCTAGATACATGAGAACGAAGGGATCATGAACTGATTAGAGATTATAAGTGCATCTAGTGCCACCCCTAGTTGGTTTTGGAGTATTGACGACAAACTTAGTTGAGGGACTAATGTGTTTGTGAGAATTGCAGGATAACACATGTAGAAGTCCCTCATTGATTCGGTTTTCCTACCAGAGATGACCCCTAAAAATGTATGAAGACATTGAAGACAAAGGTGGTCTATGAAGACATTCACATTGAAGACTATGACAAGAGAAGACACCACATGAAGCCTATGGATCTCGAAGACTTAGATCTTTCGTAGTTTTTTTCTTTTTTGTGTTGAGTCATAGGAACCACCGTACTATTAAGTGGGGTCCAAGAGAACCAGTCAGAATGACTGAAGTGATGCCTAAACCAAAACCTATGTCTTCGAGTGAAGACTATGAGAGCGAATCTTGTCCAGAGTCGGACAAGTCAGCTTTGCTTGTAACCCAAGTAAAGTTGCCGTGTGAGTTTGAAATTTGACCGTTGGAACACGTGTCAGTTCCTTAGTGACCCAAGGTCATTTCGGACAAATCAGGTCGGGTTGCCAAGTGGCTATAAATAGCTCACCTCCTACAACCATAAACGGTTGGCTACTCAGATTGAGAGTACGGCTTTTGTCGTTTGAGAGCAACCTACCTCGAAGCCTTTGATAGAGAATTCCTTGCGAGGATAAAGCCCTAACCACCCAAAGCCAGAGAGAATTGGGCATCACTTAAGTCTTCTTGTCAGTGTGATCTGAAGACTTATTACACTTGAGGACTGTGCATCCTCCAGCCGGTTAGGCGTCGCGTTCTGAGCATCCAAGAGACATTGTGGATTGCCGGTGAACGAAGTCTGTGAAGGTTTGGGAGTCTACCTTGAAGACTTACCAGAGTGATTGGGCGAGGTTTGTGTGACCTTAGCTCAAGGAGAATACGGTGAGGACTAGGTGTCCTGAGCTGCGTGTTCAGGACTGGGTGTCCGGGACTGTGTGTCTGTTGGAGTAAATAGCCATGGGTAGCCTAGCCGGCCTCCCCTGGCACTTCTGAGAAAATTACGAGCCAGCCCGGCTCTCAAGAATCCAAGACATAGGGCCGCCTTCCCCTAGCCGGCTGCGATCTAGGCCGTCTTTCGGAAGGCGGTCCAACTTTAACCCTCATGAGAGGGCCGACTCCAAGACGCCAGCTGTGAGAAGGCCGACTCCTTCGAGCCGGCTCCCCGCAAAGCAGTCAAGACCGTATCCACAAAGTTTGCACCCACCTAACGGCGGTACGATGGGGCGTGGCTACAGAAGAGCCTGCCACCCTCGAATCCCGGGGCACGCCTGGCACAGTGCGCCATACGGGGTAGGCATGACCCGTCCGGCGCAGCACTATTGCCACGTTGACCCTGGCCTCACCCACGACGGGCCGCCAGCGCGACCCACAGGCGGTGGGCCCCTTTGCGCAGAGAGACGGCCGAAGGCGGCCACGCTTCCAACCAGCCGGCCCAAGACGGAGCCGGCTCCCCGCAGCCGGCTTGCCGCCTCCCTCGAAGAAGACGCCCCATTAAGAAGACAAGACGCGGTAAGGCTACAACGATCGCCCGACGGGCGGCGGTACTGTAGCCGCGCTTACCACGATGAAGCTCACGTCAACAAGATGAGGCTACAGTGACCAGCTGCCGACCTGGCCCCGGACAGTGGGGCCTGCCCGTCGGCCAAGGAGTTGGCAGCCGGCAGGACCCACCAGCCGGCGGGCCCCAGCAGCCGGCGCAGAAGCCGGCGAGCCCAGTCACAGACGACTGGGCCCCGCGCCCAGCCGGATTACCATTGTACCCCCGGGGGGTAGGCCTATATAAACCCCCCGGGGCACCCATGCAAAGGGTTGAACCCCCTGCTAGTTCTAGGCATCATACAAGGAGAAGAAGCAGGCTAGCCGTGCCCTTTCTTCCTCCTCCCCCCAAAAACAGCTCAAGGAGCGTCGTGTAGCTACTCGATTCATCTAGTGAGAATGCGGAGACCCCGCAGAGCAGCAGTAGAGGTGTTATCTCCTCGGAGAGCCCCGAAGCTGGGTAAGATCCGCCGGCGTGCATGTCTTCGCCTCATCCCGCTTCCAGGCACCGGCGATGTCTTACTGGTTCCCACAGAGATAAGCCACCCGTTGGCATATGTCGCACCCACCACCCGACAGTGTCCTAAGGTTTAAATACCTAGCCGCTCCAACCAGACGTACAATTGTCACAGCAACTGGAACTGGTCCAACAAATCATTCTCTTCAACGAGTCACTGGTTTCATCTCCCCTTCCCTTTACTTACTGTTACTCCTTGTGAAGTCATTGCATGTTTGCACTATCTTTTGTCTTCACTGAGTGATTGCGTGTTCTGTTTGGCTTCGCAATATCTTCCTACCTGATCCTTACTACATTGCTGCTATTAGTCATTGTGCCTTCACTCTATTGAATACTTGACTATGGCTTGCCTAGTGTAGTCTACCTTCCGCTGCATGGTAGTAGGTTTATTTCTATCGTTTGTCTTCATAACTTCCACGTTTTGAAGACTTTCATAAAAATCGCCTATTCACCCCCCCTCTAGTCGATATAACGCACTTTCAATTGGTATCAAAGCAAGGTGCTCCCTTGTTCTGTGTGATTCGGTTTAACCACCTGGAGTTTTAGCTATGTCGACTGCATGGATAATTAAAGTCTCCGCTGTGTGCCCCGTCTTCGATGGAACTGAATATCCCTACTGGAAGGATAAGATGCGCATGCATCTTGAAGCCATTGACATCGACCTATGGTGTGTCGTCGAGAACGGCGTTCCCAAGGCTAGAGAAGGTGTCACTGCTGCTGATGTCAAGAAATTCGTTCAACTAGACTCTACTGCCAAGAATATCATCTGTGGTCATCTGAACAAAGGACAGTATGGGCGTGTGAGTGCTTTGAAGACATCTAAGCTAGTCTGGGACAGGCTCTCCAAGGTCAATGAAGGCATCTCAACCCAGAGAGATCAGAGAATCAGTGTCCTTCGCAACCTCTTCAACCGCTTCAAGCGAAATGACAATGAGAATGTCCAGCACACATTTGACCGACTCACTGACATCACAAATGAGCTTCAAGCCCTCGGCGCTACTGAGATCACCAAACATGAAGTCGTTAAGACACTGCTGAGATGACTTGATAGTTCGTTTGACATCCTAGCCCTGATGATTCAAGAACGTCCTGATTTCAAGACACTCGATCCATCTGACATACTTGAGAGGCTCAACACACATGAGTTTCAGCTTTCTGAGAAAAGAGATATCTACGGTCCAAACTATGGGCGAACTCGTGCCCTGAAGGCAAAGGCTGTCTCCTCATCTGAAGAAGAATCTGACAGCAGTTCTGATGATCCTAAAGACATTGGAAGGGAACTTGCTATGCTTGTCAAGAAGTTCCAAAAATTCACCAAGAAGAAAGGCTTCAGAAAGTCTTCCCGATCAAGCTCAAAAAATGATGAAGCTTCTGCTCATGACTACAAAAAGAAAACATGTCACAAGTGCAAGAAACTTGGCCACTTCATCTCTGAGTGTCCATAGTGGGACAATGAGAACAAAAAGAAGAAGAAGAGCAAGGAATATGACTCTGATGACAAGAAGAAGAAGAAATACTCAAAGTCTTCTTCCAAGTCTTTCTGAAATTCTTCATCACACAAGAAGAGCTCATCTGGCAAGCCACGTGCGTTTGTTGGCAAGGAAATGGATTCAGAGGAGGAGTCTGCTTCTGAGGAGGCGGAGGTGGAGTCTGAGGAGGAGTCCGATTCTGGCGTCGCAAGTTTGGCTAAAGCATACATTGCCAATTCCATCTTCAACACTGAAGACAATGACTTCATCACCGACACCGATGCAAATGACAAGGACTACTCCGCTTCTACCTACTGCTTCATGGCACGCGGTGCCAAGGTAAACACACGCACTACTCACTATCAAACATCTAGTGATGATGACTCTGAGTGTGATTCAAAACCCAGCTACAAAACACTTGCTAAAATTGCAACTGAACAACAGAAAGCTATGGAACATATTCAAAAACTGTTAGACAGAAGCGATGATCTGTTAGGTGCTGAAATGACTCGGTCTGAATCCTTAATTGAAGACATAAAAAATCTTCATGTTAAGTATCAGGAACTTGAAAGTCGTCATGAAACTCTCTCAACAAATCATGAAAGGCTTTCCTATGATTATCTTCAAAGGAAGCAAGATCTTGAGAAATTGAGAGTGGTTCATGAAGATCTTCAAAAATAAAATGAGTCACTTCACGCCAAACTGATCAGTCCCACTCAAGAAGGATTTGAACCACCATGTCTTAAATGCATTGAGCGTGATAATGCTTCTTCTGTTATTGAATGTTCTACTGCTACTGCTGTTGAAATATCTTCAACTGTTGATGTGGTAACTAACCCCTCTACGGAGGATACCACTGCTATTGCTGATGAGAATGCTAGGATGAAGACATTGCTTGAAACAGGGATGTACAAAAGTCTTAAAGGGCATCAGACACTATGTGATGTCCTCAAAAAGCAGATTCTGAGCCGAAACCCGAGGAAAGAGGGTATTGGGTTCGTAAGGAAGATGAATGCTGATGGCTCTTACTGGAAACCTGAGCAGTACCCCAAAACCATGTGGGTTGCTGCAAAGGAACCTTTAGCAGATCCATCAAATCTATCTGGCTTCACTTGTGCTAACCCCATTATCATTGATGAATCCTTTGATGCAAACTATATACTGTTTAAGAATTAGAATGGTGAAGTGTTTGCCAGGTACATTGGTACTAATTGCAGGAATGGACCACCTATGAAGAAGATCTGGGTTCCGAAAAAGTGTCTGGAAAATCTTCCTATGAATGTCTTCATGACACCTCACGTGAAGAAGACAAACCTCAGACCAAAGGCTTCATACGGTCCCAAGGCTTCATACAGACAGAGGACTCACCTGAGTCGCACTAACGCAAATGTTTTGTAGGGAAACCATACTCAGGCATATGAATATGAGAGCGGTTCATCAAACCGCCATATTCATAAGACCAAGAACTATTCTGCTTATTCTTATGAGTATTATTGTTCTCCTGCAAAACTGTTTGCTAGGGCTTCAAAGCCAAAGTTCTCAGATGATGCACTTAAACTTATTGCTTCTAAGCCACCCTTGAAGATGTGGGTGGCTAAGAAAGCTTAACTCTTTTTTGCAGGGAAAGGTCTCCAGCAGAAAACCAAAATCATCTGACGCTATTGCTGGGGACCTTAAACATCTTGTAGGGTGCAAGATCAAATGCCCGAATGGTCTTACTATGTACTTCGTTCCTAAATCGCTTGCTACTATCCCTATTAGTCCTAACCTGGATCTAAGCTTTCATAACCCATTGGTTCGTCAAATGTTTTTGCTTCACAATGCTCTTGGTGAAGCCTATCCCCCTAACTGCACTGTAGGGTATGACACCAGCGTCTTCAGAATGGATTATTGAGAGTGGGTGTACAAATCACATGACTGGCAAAAGAAGCCTTCTTATGGACTCAACCTTACGTCCATCCGATAAGATCCACATCACATTTGCTGACACTGGTAAAAGTAAGGTATTGGGTCTAGGTAGAGTTGCAATCTCAAGGGATCAACACATGGATAAAGTCATGCTTGTTGAATCCCTTGGCTTCAACTTAATGTCTGTCTCAATGCTTTGTGATTTGAACATGATCGTAATATTTGGAAAATATCGTTGCCTTGTACTAATGGAATCTGACAAGTCTCTAGTGTTTGAAGGGTATCGAAAAGATGATTTGTACGTGGTAGATTTCTCAGCAGGGCCGCAGCTTGCAGTATGTCTTCTAGCAAAGGCTTCAGAATGCTGGCTCTGGCATCGGAGGCTTGGGCATGCTGGCATGAGGAACCTCCACACCCTTGCGAAGAAGAAGCATGTCATAGGCATCGAGTGCGTCAAGTTCAAGAAAGATCATTTATGCGGTGCCTGTGAAGCTGGGAAGATGACGAGGGCCAAACATCCCTCGAAGACAATCATGACCACTACTCGACCCTTCGAACTGCTTCACATGGATCTTTTCGGTCCCACTCATTACTCAACTCTTACTACTACTGCTTGCCTCTATGGCTTCATTATTGTTGATGATTATTCTAGATATACTTGGGTGCACATAATCCTTTACAAGACTGAAGTGCAGGATGTCTTCAGACGCTTCGCCAATCGAGCTATGAACAACTATGGCGCCAAGATAAAGCACATCAAAAGTGACAATGGCACTGAATTCAAGAACACTGGCCTTGATACATATCTTGATACCTTGGGCATCACACATGAATTCTCAGCCCTGTACACGCTACAGCAGAATGGTGTCGTCGAACGCAAGAACAGAACACTCATTGAGATGGCCAGAACGATGCTAGATGAATACAAGACCCCAAGAAAATTCTGGCCTGAAGCCATTAACACTGCATGCCATACAATAAATCATGTTTATCTTCACAAGCTTCTGAACAAGACATCTTATGAGCTCCTTACTGGCAAGAAGCCAAATGTCAATTACTTTAGAGTATTTGGCGCAAGGTGCTGGATCAAGGACCCACATCACACCTCAAAGTTTGCACCAAAAGCACATGAGGGTTTTATGCTTGGATATGGAAAGGATTCGCACTCCTACAGAGTCTTCAATCTCTTTCATTACAAAGTGGTTGAAACAGTGGATGTACGGTTCGATGAGACCAACGGTTCACAAAGAGAGCAACTGCCCAATGTGCTAGATGAAGTTCCATCTAGTGAATCAATCAAGCTAATGGGAACTGGAGAAATTATACCTTCTGAAGCTCATCCTGAAGAAGAACTTATCATCTCAGCACCTAATCAACATGAAGACAATGCTCAGCCTGAAGACATTCCTTCTAGCAACGACAATGAAAAGCAAGAGCAAAGTCTTCGCCCTGTACATCCTCGCGTTGCCAATGAAGTGCAGATTGAAAGAATAATTGATAGCATCAATGCACCTGGTCCACTCACTCGTTCAAGGGCAACTCAGCTAGCAAATTTCTGTGGGCATTTTGCATTCGTCTCAATAACAGAACCCAAGAAAGTTGAAGAAGCCTTCATGGAACCTGAATGGATTCAAGCTATGCAAGAAGAGCTTCAACAGTTTGAGCTGAATAATGTATGGGAACTAGTTAAGCGTCCTGATCCACAGAAGCACAATATAATAGGCACCAAATGGATATACCGCAACAAGCAAGATGAGCATGGTCAAGTTGTCAGAAACAAAGCTCATCTCGTTGCTCAAGGATATACTCAAGTGGAAGGCATTGACTTCGATGAAACATTTGCTCCTGTGGCTAGACTTGAAGCCATACGCACACTGCTGGCCTATGCAAATCATCATAACATACTTCTATATCAAATGGATGTGAAGAGTGCTTTTCTCAATGGCAAGATTGAAGAAGAAGTGTATGTTGCACAACCGCCTGGCTTTGAAGATCCAAAACATCCTGACATGGTATACAAGCTCAACAAGGCACTGTATGGCCTCAAACAAGCCCCTCGGGCCTGGTATGACACACTCAAATACTTCCTGAAAAGCAAAGGCTTCATACCTGGTTCCCTAGACCCCACTCTCTTCACAAAGACATATGATGGTGAACTGTTTGTGTGCCAAATATATGTGGATGACATTATCTTCGGCTGCACCAATCAGAAGTACGGTGAAGAGTTTGGATATATGATGCAAGAGTAATATCAGATGTCCATGATGGGAGAGCTGAAGTTCTTCCTCGGTCTTCAAATACGACAACAACGCAACGGCATCTTCATATCTCAAGAGAAGTATCTCAAAGATTGCCTGAAGAAGTTCGGTATGCAAGACTGCAAAGGCTTCACAACACCAATGCCAGCCAAACATCATCTGGGTCCCGACGACAATGGTAAAGAGTTCGATCAAAAGGTATACCGCTCCATGATTGGTTCTTTGCTTTATTTATGTGCATCTAGGCCAGATATTATGCTTAGTGTTTGCATGTGTGCTCGATTTCAAGCGGCACCAAAGGAGTCGCATCACTTAGCTGTGAAGCGAATTCTTCGATATTTGGCTCACACCCCAACTCTAGGATTATGGTATCCAAAGGGCTCAGAGTTTGATCTGGTTGGATTCTCGGATGCTGATTATGCTGGTGACAAGGTTGATCGGAAGTCTACATCAGGCACATGTCACTTTCTGGGACGATCACTTGTATGTTGGTCTTCAAAGAAGCAGAACTGTGTATCTCTCTCCACTGCTGAATCTGAATACATTGCTGCTGGATCTTGCTGCGCTCAGCTTCTGTGGATCAAGAAAACACTCAAGGACTATGGCATTCATCTGAAGCAAGTGCCACTTTACTGCGACAACGAAAGCACCATCAAGATTGCCAACAACCCAGTTCAGCACTCGAAGACAAAGCACATTGAAATTCGTCATCACTTTCTCAGAGATCATGTTGTGAAGGAAGACATTGATATCATACACATCAACACTAAAGAGCAATTGGCAGATATCTTCACCAAGCCCTTGGATGAGAAGAGATTTTGCAAGTTATGGTGTGAGCTAAATATCCTGGAATCCACAAATGTCCTGTGATCAGGCACACATCCTAACACTTATGCATATTGATGACTTAGATGTGCAACACACGAAGTAACGTATATCTTCAATCTGAAGACATACATTCTAAGTGTGAATACATTAATGTGGAATTTGACTTCAGAGCGCCACGATAATTGTGCGCCGTGTCTGGGTCTAATACTTCCTATACGGTGGGTAACGCCACCACCAAACGTTTTATTTTGAAGTGTTTTTCTTTCTCATGGCGTTACATTTGCTATGCCTTCACATTTGGTTTGGCTTCAATCTCAACATGTCTTCATGATTATCTTCACAATGTTGATTATATAGATATATATACTAGTGTTCTGTCCTCTACATCATTCACTTATAGCTATGTCTTCTTGTTGAATCTTTTGAACTAAGTGAATGTGATCGGACCCTAACCTCTGTATGCTTTCTATCTCAAATTCTATCTCTCCAAGTCATATGCATTCTATTGAAACTGTCGAATGTCTTCTCTGCGTCCTTGTCAGCAGAAGATACAGAGACAACCATTAAGTCTATTTTCAATGCTCATTCCTCCACATAAAATCCGGAGAAGTAGGAACGACCACCCGACAATCCAGGCGTGCGTGGGACGTGGAACAAACCCCAAAATTGCGCATAATGGCCACGTCTTACTCAGATGCGAATCGCCAGGGGCACCTGTGTAATAGCGCAGTGCCGCCCCGTACCTATAAATACACACTCACAGCGGTCATTATCTCTTCTTCCACCCTCGCACGAACCCTAGCGCCACCGCTAGCCCTCGACGGCGACGGCGACGAAGGGCTTCGCTGCCGCAACCTCTCCGACACCGTCTTCACGCCGACCGCGGACATCGTCCTCTCCGCCGTCGCCGTAGGTGTCCTCCATCGCCAAGTTAGGGCACGGAAGATTGAACTGCTCGGCCTCATCTCCCACTCCGTCTAGCAGTTCTTAGTGTGGTAAATAAAACTCCCTTTTTATAGCACTGTTGATCCTAAGGATTTGTCACTTTCTACCACAAGCAGTTTCTGTTTACACAAGTTAGATCTCTCTCATACTGCATCTCATAACATGCCTAGTATATTCACTTGTTCTTCACAAAGTAGTTAGATTCCTCACTTGTACTGATCTGTGGATTCGTACAAATCTGGAACCAACTTCTTATCTATGAGTGAATGTCTTCGCACGATGAGGTCAATGTCTTCTAAACTGATTTATCTTCAAAATCTTCTGAGAATGCATATGACCTCTTCCCCTTCCCTCGCACCTTAATGCTGTCACAGGTACATGTCCATGGGAGAATCCTTTGGTTCTCATAGTCTGCAATCATTTGCAGAATTCTTACAGCATCACATAAATTCTCCTGAAGCCAGTTCCCGTTGGTCCAGCAAGAGAAAGCCTTTGAAGCCTTTGAACGTCTTGAAGCCTTTCAAGTTAAAGTTTATGGCTTCAGAGAAAGCAGCAAGGAAGGGTGGCAGACAGCGTCGTGGCGGAACATCCAGAGATCTGCCAGATGAACTCGCGGAAATGTACAAGACAGATCCTAAAGAGGATTACAGTCAGCGCAAGACCTGAATCCAATGGATTCGAAGATATTGGGCAGAACAATGGTTCAAATACAGATTTGTAACCCAGGAGTATGCTGAGAAAAACGCCATCAAGAGACCATGGGGAGACATACTGTACAAGAATCTTCTACCCAGGTCCAGAGATGAAGCCATTGCTCAAGGCTTCTATCCATGCATGGTCCGTGGGCCACAGCCAGCTGATGCACACCCATCGTCACTACTATGGTGTCGTGACGACAATCTGTTCAAGCGCAACTACCAGTTTGCCCAGAACTCAGCGAAGCAGAATAAGAAGACTTTTGGGTTAACTTCAACCCTGGTCCCTCATCTCCAAGGGCAGATTGCACACGACATGCAGAACCTAATGTCATCGGTCCTTTCGCCAACCTTGAAGGCCTCATCACCTACATCTTAGTTCAAGGGACTGCTGTGAATGAGCCTGCAGCTGACACTGAATCTGATCAAGCACCTGTAGTGCCGAAGCCAAAGCAGTTGAAGAAGCCTAAAGCTTCAAAGTAGGCCCCTTCACCAAAAATCTCACGGGCAAGGCCACTGGCAACTGCACCTCCTGAAGATAGTGTGCATTCTGAAGACTTATCACGCGTCTCCAAGCCCCAGAAGGCCAAGATGCCTCTGCCACACACAGGCCAAGAGCTAACAGCTGCTGCCATTTTGCGCAATGATGACATTGATCTGTCAAGTGATGAAGATCTCGTAGATGACACTCTTGAACAACTCATCAAGAGCAAAGAAGAAGCAGAAATCTTCAATGATCTGCCTCTCTTTGATGTTACCATCATCCACAACTTCATTGACGAATGGTTTGACACGCCAAACATCAGCTTTGAAGATCTGCAGCTGCCCATTGGCCTCAGTGTCGCCTTCCAAGGCGCAATTGCTTCAGAGCTTGCTATTGCCCAGCGCATAGTTGAACTGAAGCAGAAGATTGACTATGAAAAGGCTCAGTTTAAGAAGCATATGGCCAAGCTCAGCGTGCAGGAAGTGAAGAACTTCAAGAGTATGATGCACGAGCTCAAGGAAGCCTTTGTAAAGAAACGTATAGAAGCTTAGGGTTCGCGTGAGCGCATGAAGACTCTTGCTGACAGATGTGTGCAAGCCTATAATGAGGCTGAGAAGCGCAAGGCACTTGGGCGTCCTGGCATCGACCCCAGGATGGCCGCAAAGAAGAAGAAGAAGCCTGCTACGGCTGAACCTGATGCAC
Source organism: Triticum aestivum (assembly GCF_018294505.1). NCBI lineage: Eukaryota > Viridiplantae > Streptophyta > Magnoliopsida > Poales > Poaceae > Triticum > Triticum aestivum. Next base: position 419,537,855 of record NC_057809.1, read on the forward strand.
CAAGGCAAGAAGAAATTCCGATTGTCTTCCCAACTAGACTGACTGGCTCAAAGCCAAAAAGCCGGTCAACAGCTTCAGAGCTCAAGAAGACAAGGACTGCTGAGGCTGAAGCCAGGAAGAGGAAACACTCTGAAGCCTCTCCAACTGCCCCCTCCAAGAAGAAGAGGAAGGCCAAGAAAGATCGGGCTGCTCCCACAGAGCCCTTGATAGTTGAACCAATTTCTATAGTCTATCCTAAAGTTGAACGTCAACTGACTGTCCATGAGCCTGCTTCCACAGAGGCTCATGAAGCTGAAGACATTCCAGCAGCTGATTCCATCGCTGCTGAAGACATTGGTCAACATGACAATGTACAAGATGGTGCAGTCCTTCCTCAGTTTGAAAATAGTGAACTCATCAGCATTGGTCGTCCACTGACGCCAATCGCACATGATGCTTCTTAGGCGGATCGCCCACAAGAGCAAGAAGACTATGAGGACCAGCCCACTCCAACTCCACAGGCGTCGTCTGTGTTCCGCAGGCTTCGCAAAGGTCCAAGGCCTCACGTCTCTACTGAAGACATTCCGACTGCATCAGCCAAAGAATAAGAAGTACCACAAGTCCCCCCGTCTCACCAAGAAGCAGTTCTTATAGAGAACGTGCCTGTGTCTGACCCTCCAGCTTGTCAAGTGGAGGATGAAACTCTTGAGGCTGCCACAACCACCAATGAAGCTAATGTGGAGCCCTCCCCACCAAAAGCTTCAGACGACAGTGAGGCCACTGATCCTACCACTTCTGTCCCTGAGTCTGCTGCCGGTCCCCAGTTCGACTATCATGTTGAGCATAGGCCTCAGGTACAGAAGCCAATTCCAAGACTGCCAAGGTTCCCAGGTCCTGCATCAGCTCCTGGCTCCTTCAACATCAATGGCTTCAGGGCAGACAACACATTCTTCAATAGCTCCAGGAACCCCTACTCAAGGGAAAAGATATCATCTGATCGGTTCTGGAGCTATCCTCAGCGAAGCTATTACTCATGCATTCTTTACAACCAAGGTCGCATGTTCCCACACAAGCGCCTTGACGTTGAAGCTATAGCTAGTCTGCCCTGTCTAGAAGAAGCTTTGGATTGCTTCAAGCAAGTTGGACTGCTGTCATTCATAACTGACCAAGAGCATTGGAATGAAGAGCTGCTGCTCCAATTCTATGCCACACTTCACATCCGTGGGTACAGCAGAGATCCGAAGACTTGGGTCCCTGAATGGATGACTGGCAATGCTCATCACGAAGCCAATGCATTTGACATCATTGAGCTCACTGGCTTGCCCACTCCTGGCGATCTCTTCGAGCAAGGCTGTCAGCTGCATACTGAAGCTATTGAGAGCATCTTTCAGAGGCCTGAACCTGATATGAGTCAGATGCTCAGCATGATGAAGCCATTGCCTCAAGATGCTGCTTATCCCACAGAGTTCTTCATTGAAGACCTTGAGTATCTGCCAAGAACCATCTATCACATCATCCGGCGAACTCTTTGGCCCATCAAAGGGCACTCTCCAAATGCCAAGCTTCAGGGTGCGATGAAGACCTTGGTCTTCTATATACTTCGTGGAAAATGCTTCAATGCACAAGACTTCTTCATACGCCAACTTGCTGCATCAGGCACTGATCTGTTTGGTTTGAAGTTCTACGCCCCTTGGGTAATGCGGCTGATCAAGCTACACTCTGCCATCTCGTATCAGCCCTCAGCCCGCAACCATCGGATCTTCTTGCCTGATGTGGATATGACTACTGAAGCCATATATTCTCAGCCTGCCAAGCATCCTCTAAATCTTCAGAATGCAGAACACCAGAGCTTCACACAGAACATTGAAGGAGTTGAAGCAGTCTCTCGGGTGTATCCTTTGGCTGGCACCACACGTGCACCACGCCCTGGTTCCACTGAAGCCACTGACAGTACAACTGCTCCAAGACCCAAGAAGCGCACTCGCGTTCTCAACGACCGAGAGCTTATTGTGGCTCTACATCAGAAACAGGATAGGCATCATGACTGGCTGAAGCGTCAGATGAAAAGCCTCTTGGTGGATGTTAATCGCATTCGAAATCTTGCCACCAAGAATGCTTTCGTTGCCCATGAAACCTGTCGCCGCACATGGAAAGGGCTATCGATGATGTGTTCTGAAGCTGATCTTCAAGAGGATGGCTTCACTGAGCGTTTCAAGTTCGACTCCACACCACCTCGAAGGGCTGTGCTGCTAGGAACTCCATCTCTTGAAGACTCTGAGTTCTCTTCATCTGATGCCATAGTGACTGCCAGAGTTATCGAAGAGGAAGACGATGCTACTTCACCGCCACCTCCTTCAGGACGCGTCAACTCTGCTCCAAGCTCGTCAGCACCGCCAAACACCACCGACGACCCTGCTACTTCACCTACTCCGCATGGGAACGAGTAGATGCTCTATGTCTTCAAACCTTTTTGGTCATTACTGACAAAAGGGGGAGAAGCATATGAGGTTGATAGTCTTCAAGCGGGTCCATATGGGCGGGTGCTTTATATTTTGCTTCGTGCTTACAACTCTCGTTTTGCTACATTTGGTTCTTTGAGTTGTAACACTTAAACTTGATGGTCGTCTGCTACTTATCTGCCACTTTGTTTTGCGAAGATAAATTCCGCATGTGCGACGATAAACTCTGTACTTAGATCATTCTGCAGACGTCCATTTTCCATTATGCATGTCGTTATCTTCATATACTTTCACATGCATAGTGGATTGTCATCATAAGTTGAAGTGGATCTCCACAAGTACAACCTGCCATGTGCATTTGCATTCCAAACGCAAATTACTTATATGCACATCTTCAGGGGGAGCCCTTGCAACTTATGAAGACAATTCCCTGTCATTTACAATTTCACAGACTATATTCCCCGTTGAAAACTTCAACTAGTTTGTCATCAATCACCAAAAAGGGGGAGATTGTAAGTGCATCTAGTGCCACCCCTAGTTGGTTTTGGAGTATTGATGACAAACCTAGTTGAGGGACTAATGTGTTTGTGAGAATTGCAGGATAACACAGGTAGAAGTCCCTCATTGATTCGGTTTTCCTACCAGAGATGACCCCTAAAAATGTATGAAGACATTGAAGACAAAGGTGGTATATGAAGACATTCACATTGAAGATTATGACAAGAGAAGACACCACATGAAGCCTATGGAGCTCGAAGACTTAGATCTTTCGTAGTTCTTTTTCTTTTTTGTGTTGAGTCATAGGAACCACCGTACTATTAAGTGGGGTCCAAGAGAACCAGTCAGAATGACTGAAGTGATGCCTAAACCAAAACCTATGTCTTCGAGTGAAGACTATGAGAGCAAATCTTGTCCAGAGTCGGACAAGTCAGCTTTGCTTGTAGCCCAAGTAAAGTTGCCGTGTGAGTTTGAAATCTGACCGTTGGAACACGTGTCAGTTCCTTAGTGACCCAGGGTCATTTCGGACAAATCAGGTTGGGTTGCCAAGTGGCTATAAATAGCTCACCCCCTACAACCATAAACGGTTGGCTGCTCAGATTGAGAGTACGGCTTTTGTCGTTTGAGAGCAACCCACCTCGAAGCCTTTGAGAGAGAATTCCTTGCAAGGATAAAGCCCTAACTACCCAGAGCCAGAGAGAATTGGGCATCACTTAAGTCTTCTTGTCTGTGTGATCTGAAGACTTATTACACTTGAGGACTGTGCATCCTCCAGCCGGTTAAGCGTCGTGTTCTGAGCATCCAAGAGACATTGTGGATTGCTGGTGAACGAAGTCTGTGAAGGTTTGGGAGTCTACCTTGAAGACTTACCAGAGTGATTGGGCGAGGTCTGTGTGACCTTAGCTCAAGGAGAATACGGTGAGGACTGGGTGTCCTGAGCTGCGTGTTCAGGACTGGGTGTCCGGGACTGTGTGTCCTAAGGATTAAATACCTAGCCGCTCCAGCCAGACATACAGTTGTCACAACAACTAGAACTGGTCCAACAAATCATTGTCTTCAACGAGTCACTGGTTTCATCTCCCCTTCCCTTTACTTACTGTGACTCCTTGTGAAGTCATTGCATGTTTGCACTATCTTTTGTCTTCACTGAGTGACTGCGTGTTCTGTTTGGCTTCGCAATATCTTCCTACCTGATCCTTACTACATTGCTGCTATTAGTCATTGTGCCTTCACTCTATTGAATACTTGACTATGGCTTTCCTAGTGTAGTCTACCTTCCGCTGCATGGTAGTAGGTTTATTTCTATCGTTTGTCTTCATAACTTCCACGTTTTGAAGACTTTCATAAAAATCGCCTATTCACCCCCCCCTCTAGTCGATATAACGCACTTTCAGAGATCACTTGAACGAAGCACCGGTAAGATTGGAGAATGATAACTGACAGATGAGAATGAATAAACCTGAATTGATGGACTCCGGATAACAAACTGAGAAGACTCTTGAATTGCTCCGGATAGGTGAAAATAATTTTCACAATAAAAAACAATTATGAGGGGATGGCATCAAGCTAGAATCACGAATCTTCGAGAGGATGTACAAGATTGAGAGAGAAAAATCTTCTTCGGTCTTCAAATGTTGAAAAAGACGATGAGAAACACCACCATGAATCATTTAGACAACCCGGAAGAATCTAAAGCGAAGAGGTTGAGCCAACGATGAGAAGAATTTAACCGATCTTGGAGAAAGGCATTAGACTGATGATAATTCATTCTGACGTCAAACTTTGAAATGTATTTGAAAAACTCCGGGAAAATATGAAGAGTCAGGTAAGATCCTGGGGAAAAACCTGTGGGGTAGAGCCCACTCAAAATAAACACCGTTGGAATGATTTAGAAGATAGATTGCGCTGGTTGAAATAAATGGCTTGAATGAGTTAACTTCCTCGAAAGATCTTGAAAAATAAACTCTAGCATTTTCTGAGATATCTTCAACACTCCAGAACAAATGAATAGCGAGAGGTGAATGATTAAGAATTGCACTGGCATGAGAGAGCATTGAAACAAGGAAAGGATATGATCAGCAAAGGTTGACTAGAATCCACCGGAGAAGAAAAAGAATGAAGAATGATGAGCTTATAGAACATCTTCATGAGAACCACCGGGTAAGAATATTGACGGAAAGAATGGAGAGACTTCATATTCATAAGATAGATACCTGATAAAGAAATACGAGTCCTCGAAGAAAAAGGGGTGGGTGGGTGGGAAAAACAAAGGCAACTTGGAGACGGATGAAACAACACCGTTGAGAATAACTAGTAATAGATCTTGCTGATGTTGAAATGATCGGCTCCACTTGAAGAGAAGCACACTGGTTGAAAAGGATTGACATGACAGACTCGATGATCGAGAAGGATTAGTATTCACATCGGAGTATAAGAACACTATTTCAGGATGGTATGGAATCAACATTTGACATTGAAGCAACTCGAATACCACAACTGAAAACAAAACAAAGGATTGTCTTGCGGAATAAGCCGGAACAAACATATGATAGAGATTTCGTCCGAAGTTTTTGTTGTGGGGCCTACACGGGCTCGATCGTACAACACCATCATGTACAAGGCAGTGCACATGGCATACGAAGCATCCCCGAGTCGGCATAGCCAAGGACTCTTTAAGACACAACGAGACCACTGTAAAACCAATCGTGAATAGGCGTACCACTAGACGTCGAACCCCAATTTCATATCATACATCTGTCGGAAAGATATCCTAAGAGCTACTTGAATTCCCACCTATGAAACTCCCGAAACTTTTCGGTTATGCAATCAGGTGTTGGGGATACAGGGGAAGCATAATATCTCACCCAAAACTAGCAAATCCTACATCTAGCTGTATCCATCCTTCAACACATAACCAAGAAACTTTCGGAAATCGTCTACCTCAACCTTCGAAAAGCATCCGTTATACGAGTTATGGCAATACTCCCGAACTCCTCCCCCAGTATTGGGTGGCGTCGAGGTTATCTCACCAACAACTGCATAAAAGAGATTTTCGATGTCGGCGAAACTAATCTCAGGTATTCCAGAACTGCAACGATAAAATTGTGACGACAACACCTCGGAGCTCAACTCCCCGGGACACTGCTAGAACCCCTAAATGTCAGGAGGCACCAAGAATAATGTTCTCATCACAAAACCATCAGAATGATTCCAAGATACCCGCGTGATCCTAATTTTTTTTGTGAAATTTGAGAAGAGAAGAGTCAAAACTCTATGTCAGGATGCCTCACCAGAGCGACGAAGGGACTGAGGAGTAAAAAGAAGTCCTAAGACTTCGATATATATAATTCCTAAATGACTCAAAACATTTGTAGACTCAATAAAGCCAGCGATTCGATCAAGCAGGGGGCTCCTAAGGCCGGGGAAGGCACTGATACCAACTTGTAACACCCTCGATGCGGCTATATCTCCCACGTGTCGAAGCACGACTTAGAGGCATAACCGCATTGAAAGCAATGTCGCAAGTGAGGTAATCTTCCCACAACCCATGTAATACATAAGGGAAAGAGATACATAGTTGTCTTACAATCACCACTTCACACAATTACATGAATAAAGCATTACATCAAACAGATACAATCAAGGTCCGACTACGGAACCAAAATAAAAGAAGACTACCCCAAATGCTACACAGATCCCCTATCGACCCCAACCGGGCTCCACTACTGATCGAATAGAACGAAACAACACAAAGGACAAGATCTTCAATGAGCTCCTCCTTGAGCTTAGTTGCGTCATCTGCACGGTATCCTCGACACCTACAAGCTGGTTTTGGAAGTATATGTGAGTCACGGGGACTCAGCAATCTTGCACCCTCGCGATCAAGACTATTTAAGCTTATGGGTAAGGTGAAGGTATGATGTGGAGCTGCAGCAAGCGACTAGCATATATGGTGGCTAACATACGCAAATGAGAGCAAGAAGAGAAGGCAAAGCGCGATCGAGAAACTATGATCAAGAAGTGATCCTAGAACAACCTATGTCAAACATAACTCCAACACCGTGTTCACTTCCCGGACTCCGCCGGAAAGAGACCATCACGGTAAGACACGCGGTTGATGTATTTTAATTAAGATCAACTTCAGGTTTTCTATAACCGGACATTAACAAATTCCCATCTGCCCATAACCGCGGGCACGACTTTCAAAAGTTCAAATCCCTGCAGGGGTGTCCCAACTTAGCCCATCACAAGCTCTCATGGTCAACGAAGGATATTCCTTCTAGCGGGAAGACCCGATCAGGCTCGGAATCCCGGTTACAAGACATCCTCGACAATGGTAAAACAAGTCCAGCAAGACCACTTGATGCGCCGACATCCCGATAGGAGCTGCACATATCTCGTTCTCAGGGCAACACCGGATAAGCAATCCGTACAACTAAAACCAGCCCTCGAGTTTCCCCGAGGTGGCGCTTTAAGGGGCTCTAGTTTGGACCAACACTTAGACAAGCACTGGCCCGGGGGGTTAAAATAAAGATGACCCTCGGGATGCGCGACTCCCAAGGGAAACAGGCTAGGTGGCGAATGGTAAAACCAAGGTTGGGCCTTGCTGGAGGAGTTTTATTCAAAGCGAACTGTCAAGGGGTTCCCATTATAACCCAACTGCATAAGGAACGCAAAATCCGGGAACATAACACCGATATGACGGAAACTAGGGCGGCAAGGGTGGAACAAAACACCAGGCATAAGGCCAAGCCTTCCACCCTTTACCAAGTATATAGATGCATTAATTAAATAAGAGATATTGTGATATCCCAACAAAATATCCATGTTCCAACATGGAACAAGCTCCAATCTTCACCTGCAACTAGCAATGCTATAAGAGGGGCTGAGCAAAGCGGTAACATAGCCAAACAACGGTTTGTTAGGGCAAGGTGGGTTAGAGGCTTGGCTTCACAATATGGGAGGCATGATAAGCAAGTGGTAGGTATCGTAGCATAGGCATAGCAAAAGAGCGAGCAACTAGCAAGCAAAGATAGAAGTGATTTCGAGGGTATGGTCATCTTGCCTGAGATCCCGCAAGGAAGAAGAACGAGTCCAAGAGGAAGACAAACGGACGTAGTCGAACGGATCCTCACAACTCCAGATCGAAACCGAAGCTAACGAGAGAAGCACCCGGAAAGAAGCAAACAACATAGTAAACAACCATCACATAAACATGGCATGATGCAAAATCAAGTATGATGCATGTCCGGTTTAATGAGGCATGGCATGGCAATGTGCACAAGCAAAACTACAAGTTAAGTGGAGCTCAATATGCAACGAGTTGCATATTGACGAAACACCACAACAATTATTTAGTTCTCTCTCGTTTAGGTACCCAACAATATTAAAAGTTGATTAACATGGCAAGAGGTGAGGCATAACAAAACTACACCATCTAAACAATTTAAATGGGGCCGGATATAACAAATAATGAATCCGGTAAATCCCCATATGCCTTAGTAATTTATTGCAACAACAATTTAAACATTTTAATTGTTGTTATTATGATGCGAATGACATGGATAAGTTTATGCAATTTTTATTAAAATTTGACAAGAGCATTATGAAGCATTTGTCACCATGGTGGAAAGGAAAGGGGTGCCATGGCAACGATAACAAAAACGGTGCCACGGCAGCGTTCCGGTTCCGGTAACTCGAGTGAGATACCGATGCAAAGGAGAAATGTGCGGATGCGTGCAAAAGATGGTGGGGCGCTCCCGGATTCCGGGTGTCCCATGAGACGACGGTAACAAGGCAAAAGAGGGGCAACATGCATCGACAATTCGAACATGGTTCAAACATGAGCATCTCAAACATCGCAAGCATTCGATCACGGATGTCTCACGATGGTCATACCTTCGAAGCGTGCAAACGGGACGGTTCTCATTCATTGCCAAGTAGAGGAAGTAGACGTTCTCGGGACATCCCTAGTGGAAGTAGAGGTACTATCGGTCATCGGTGATCAACGGGACGGTAGTGGAAGTAGAGGTACATGACGTTTTGACGAAAATCACGGTGGCGGTAGTTGTACCCACGTTGTCGTCGAACTTGATGGAACCAATGTCCTCGAGGGTGGTCGTGGGAAGTAGTCGTACTCGTGAACTTGTCGGATCCATGACGACGGTAGTTGTTCATGGCGCTTGTGACTCGCGGTTCTTCGGGCAACGGTAGTCATTCACGTCCGTAGATGTTCGGGGTCACGACATGGAACTTGACGTCCACAGGGTCTTCGAGGGTCAACGGTAGTGGTGCTCGGGTCGTCGGCGACGGTAGTTGTTCTATGCATCGGGCATCAAGGTACTTGTCGTTCTTAGCGATTCCGAAGATGGTGGTAGTGGTACACTTTTGAAAAGGGACTTGACGCATCAGAGGTCTTCGGGGCCACGGTACTTGTCGGTCCGGTTCTTGCCGTATCCGAAATGGTCGTCGATGGTGGAACTTGGCGCTGTTGTGGTGGATGTTTGGGCACCGTATGTCATGGTACTTGGCATTCTCGTCCTTGTCGATCCAAAACAATGCTAACCCCAAAAGGCCTCTAGAGGACAGCAGGAAGGACTAGCGGTGCGTGAGCAGCGGCAGGAAGCGGGCACGCTCAAGGGAGAGCAGCAGAGGGCAGCAGCAGCAGACGATGGTGGATCTGGGCAACAGGCACGACGACGCTGTGAACCGGGCAGACGCAAGCAGGTCTGGGCGGCGGGTTAGAGGAGGTCAGGCGCTTGTACGCGAGGGGGACATAGGGCAAGTAAAAACGGCAGCGGGGTCGCGATGGGAGGAAGCTGCTGTGGCTGCCGGTGCTCGAGGAGAGGGGGAGGTCGAGTCCGGCACTGGTCGGCGTTGCGGCGGTGTCCTGCTGGTCGCCGGAGCAAGCAGCGGCGAGGTGCGGTGCTGGGGCGCTCAAAACCGAGCGAGGAGGGCTGCGGGAATGGGACGAGGGCGCGGTGCTGCTCGGTGGCTTGGACTCCGCCGGCCGGAGCGACAGCAGGGAGCTCCTGCTCCCACCGAAGACTGCGACGGGAGGTAAGGGAGAGAGGCGACGCGAGGATGGAGGCAGCGGGGGCGATGGAAGAGAGGGGCGCGCGCGAGCTGGGGATCAAGGGGAGAGGCAGGTTCGGTCGTGGGGCTTCTGGCGGCGCTAGAGGAGGAGACGAGGGAGAGTGGGGTTGGGCTAGGGTTAGAGCAGTTAGGTGGGCCGGCTGGATGGGCCTAAGTGGCCGGCTAGGCTGGGCCTAGGAAGGCTGGCCCAATGGAAAGGAGAACAACCAGGACCTGCTGGACTGCCTCTCCTACTCTTCTCTCTTAACCAAAAAGAGAAAAATACAAATAGATAGAATGGAAAAAAAGAAAGAGAGGGTATGGATGGAATTTGGGCATGGAAGTTAAATTCCCGGACTCACAAGAATGATCTTGATCCAAGAAAAATATAAATGGGCATGTGTACAAAGTTCGGATTGGAACTCGTTTGAATTAAATTCAAATGAGTTCAAAAAAGAAGTGGGCGTTAGAAAGGTCCCAAAATGATGAGATTTTTGGTAGACCTCCGGAAAAAGATAAAAGAATTTATGGGCGAAGTTTGAGGAGCAAACTCGAAGTAGAAAAGACATGTGATTATTTGCAAGTGCGTTCATGGGTGATTCCGAAAATGGAATATTCAATATAGCTCCCTAATATCGGGAGGATATGTTTTAAAGAGTAATCACCATAGTGAATATCCCTCGATTTAAATGGACCGAAGATCCATGCAATTTATTTAGTTGAGTTAAGAAAAGAAATGACATGATGCAATGCACATGATGCAAAGATGAATGCAATGAACCAAACAAAACACACAACGAAACCCGAAAACCCTGGAAGGCATCTGAAGCTCCGGTCTTGGGGCGTTACATACATCAACACCATAACCTCTCCGATGAAGTGTGAGTAGTTTACCTCAGACCTATGGGTCCATAATTAGTAGCTAGATGGCTTCTTCTCTCTTTTTGGATCTCAATACAATGTTCTCCCCCTCTCTTGTGGAGAACCATTCGATGTAATCTTCTTTTTGCGGTGTGTTTGTTGAGACCGATGAATTGTGGGTTTATGATCAAGTCTATCTATGAATAATATTTGAATCTTCTCTGAATTCTCTTATGTATGATTGGTTATCTTTGCAAGTCTCTTCGAATTATCAGTTTGGTTTGGCCTACTAGATTGATCTTTCTTGCAATGGGAGAAGTGCTTAGCTTTGGGTTCAGTCTTGTGGTGTCCTTTCCCAGTGACAGTAGGGGCAGCAAGGCACGTATTGTATTGTTGCCATCGAGGATAACAAGATGTGGTTTTCTAGATATTGCATGAGTCTATCCCTCTACATCATGTCATCTTGCTTAAGGCGTTACTCTGTTTTTAACTTAATACTCTAGATGCATGCTAGATAGCGGTCGATGCGTGGAGTAATAGTAGTAGTTGCAGGCAGGAGTCGGTCTACTTGTCTCGGACGTGATGCGTATATACATGATCATACCTAGATATTCTCATAACTATGCTCAATTCTATCAATTGCTCAACAGTAATTTGTTCACACACCGTAGAATACTTATCCTCTCGAGAGAAGCCACTAGTGAAACCTATGGCCCCCGGGTCTATCTTCATCATATTAATCTCCTACTACTTAGTTATTTACTTTGCTATTTACTTTGCCTTTATTTTACTTTGCATCTTTATCATAAAAATACCAAAAATATTATCTCATCATATCTATCAGATCTCACTCTCGTAAGTGGCCCTATAGGGATTGACAACCCCTATTTGCGTTGGTTGCGAGGATTTATTTGTTTTGTGCAGGTGTGAGGGACTCGTGCGTAGCCTCCTACTGGATTGATACCTTGGTTCTAAAAACTGAGGGAAATACTTACGCTACTTTGCTGCATCATCCCTTCCTCTTCGGGGCAAACCAATGCAGTGCTCAAGAGGTAGCAGCGCCCTCTTAGGTGGTCCCAGTACGCCATCACCTTCAGCTCGGCGGACCAGCTCAAGTGCGTGGCGACCGCTGGCGTCCTCCCGATGCTCTGTTCACCCATCATCAGCAATGTCCAAGTCACCAAGACCCTCATTGACGGCGGCGCGGGGCTCAGTGCCCTGTCCGTCGAGACGTTCGACGGCCTTCAAGTGCCCTATGATCAGCTACAGGCCACCAAGCCCTTCTCACGAGTGACTGACGACTCGACCACCCCGATAGGGCAGGTCCGCCTCCCTGTCACCTTTGGACAGTGCGACAACTACCACACCGAGCTCATCGACTTTGATGTTGCTCACATCCGTCTATCGTACAATGTCATCCTCGGGTATCGGGCCCTGGCCAAGTTCATGGCAGTGACCCACCACGGCTACAACGTCCTCAAGATGCCAGGAAGCGGCGGGATCATTACAGTCCCCTGCGAAGAAAGAGATGTGGTGTGCTCCCTCGAGCGCGCCTTCTGATACGTCTCCGTCGTATCTACTTTTCCAAACACTTTTGCCCTTGTTTTGGACTCTAACTTGCATGATATGAATGGAACTAACCCGGACTGACGCTGTTTTCAGCAGAATTGCCATGGTGTTATTTATGTGCAGAAACAAAAGTTCTCGGAATGACCTGAAACTTCACAGAACAACTTTTTGGAAATAGTAAACAATCCTTGCAAAATATGAAGTCCAGGGGGCCCACCACCTGTCCACGAGGGTGGGGGGCGCACCTGCCCCCCCTAGGGCGCGCCCCCTACCTTGTGCGCCCCCTGGAGCTCCTCCGACCTCAAGTCCAACTCTATATATTTGGTTTCAGGGAGAAAAAATGGGAGAGAAGAAATCATCGCGTTTTACGATACGGAGCCACCGCCAAGCCCTAAAACCTCTCGGGAGGGCTGATCTGGAGTCTGTTTGGGGCTCCGGAGAGGGGAATCCGTCGCCATCGTCGTCATCAACCATCCTCCATCACCAACTTCATGATGCTTACCGCCGTGCGTGAGTAATTCCATCGTACGCTTGCTGGACGGTGATGGGTTGGATGAGATTTATCATGTAATCGAGTTAGTTTTGTTAGGGTTTGATCCGTAGTATCCACTATGTTCTGAGATTGATGTTGCTATGACTTTGCTATGCTTAATGCTTGTCACTAGGGCCCGAGTGCCATGATTTCAGATCTGAACCTATTATGTTTTCATCAATATATGAGAGTTCTTGATCCTATCTTGCATGTCTATAGTCACCTATTATGTGTTATGATCCGTTAACCCTGAAGTGACAATAATCGGGATACTTACCGGTGATGACCGTAGTTTGAGGAGTTCATGTATTCACTATGTGTTAATGCTTTGGTCCGGTACTCTATTAAAAGGAGGCCTTAATATCCCTTAGTTTCCGTAAGGACCCCGCTGCCACGGGAGGGTAGGACAAAAGATGTCATGCAAGTTCTTTTCCATAAGCACGTATGACTATATTCGGAATACATGCCTACATTACATTGATGAACTGGAGCTAGTTCTGTGTCACCCTAGGTTATGACTATTACATGATGAACCGCATCTGGCATAATTCTCCATTACTGATCCATTGCCAATGAGTTTTCCATATATTGTTCTTCGCTTATTTACTTTTCCGTTGCTATTGCTATCATCACTACAAAATACCAAAAACATTACTTTTGCTATCATTACCTTTTTCTACCGTTACCACTACTATCATATTACTTTGCTACTAATAACTTTGCTGCAGATATTTAGTTTCCAGGTGTGGTTGAATTGACAAATCAGCTGCTAATGCTTGAGAATATTCTTTGACTCCCCTTGTGTCGAATCAATAGATTTGGGTTGAATACTCTACCCTCGAAAACTGTTGTGATCCCCTATACTTGTGGGTTATCAAGACTATTTCCTGGCGCTATTGCCGGGGTGCATAGCTCTATTCTTTGAATCACTTGGGATTTATATCTGCTTATCATTATGAAGAACTTGAGAGATCCAAAAACCAAGATTTATCCCTCAACTATGAGGGGAGGTAAGGAACTGTCATCTAGCTCTGCACTTGATTCACCTTCTGTTTTGAGTAAGCTTGCGACACCTAAACCTGCTTCTGCTATTCATTATGATATGTCGCATGTTATTGATGATGCCACTTCTGCTATGCATGATACTTATGATGAAACTACTTCTATGCTTGATACTACTGTGCCACTTGGTGAATTTCTTGATGAACAACTTGCTATGGCTAGAGAGAGTGAAAATATTGAATCTGGTAATACTAATGAAAGTGATGATGAAGACTTGCCTGTTATTCCTAAGGGTTATGTTTTTGATAAAGAAGCTTCTTTAGCTATTTTAGCTTGCAAACATAGATACGAACTCAAGAGGTTATTAGCTAAATGGAATCAGCAATCTCTAAATGCTAGAATAAACCAGACCCTACTTTTGCTACTTCACCTATCTATGTTACTGATAAGGATTATGAATTCTCTGTTGATCCTGATATAATTACTTTGGTTGAATCTGATCCTTTTCATGGCTATGAATCTGAAACTGTTGTGGCACATCTTACTAAATTAAATGATATAGCTACCCTGTTCACTAATGATGAGAGAACTCGTTACTTTTAATCCTTAAAATATTTCTGTTCTCACTAAAGGGTGATGCTAAGATATGGTTTAATTCTCTTGATCCTAGCTGTGTGCGTAGTCCCCAGGATATGATTTATTACTTCTCTGCTAAATTTTTCCCTGCTCATAAGAAACAAGTTGCTTTAAGAGATATATACAATTTTGTGCAAATTGAAGAAGAGATTCTCCCACAAGCTTGGGGGAGGCTTCTCAAATTACTTAATGCTTTGCCTGATCATCCTCTTAAGAAAAATGAAATACTTGATATCTTTTATAATGGACTAACCGATGCTTCCAGAGATTACCTGGGTAGTTGTGCTGGTTCTGTTTTCAGGGAAAGAACACCGGATGAAGATGAAATTCTATTGAATAATATGTTGAGAAATGAAAATAATTGGACACTTCCTGAACCAGTTCCCGAGCCTATTCCTAAACCAACTCCGAAGAAGAGGGGTATTCTATTTCTCAGTCCCGAAGATATGCAAGAGGCAAAGAAATCTATGAAATAAAAAGGTATTAAAGCTGAAGATGTTAAGAATTTACCTCCTATTGAAGAAATACAAGGTCTTTATTTACCGCCTGTTGAAGAAACATATGGTCTTAATCCATCACCTATTGAAGAAACTCGTGGTCTTGAGAACCCGACACAGGTAGTAAAGGTAAATTCTCTCTATAGATATGATAAAGCTGAAATCCTGTTTACTAAGTTCACTAGCCCATGCTTAGATGAGTTTGATAAATTTATGGCTAAGCAATAAGATTTTAATGCTTATTTTGGTAGACAGTTGAAATACAATTCAAATATGCTTGGACACCTGGGTGATTATATGGCTAATGTCAAAGGTGAACTTAAACTTATTAGTAAACAAGCTTCTATGGTTACCACTCAAGTAGAACAAGTACTTAAGGCTCAAAATGATTTGCTCAATGAATTGAATAGTAAGAATAATGATAATGCTGCTAGAATTATGACTAGAGGTGGTAAAATGACTCAGGAACCTCTATATCCTGAAGGCCATCCTAAGAGAATTGAGCAAGATTCTCAAAGAAATAATATAGATGCACCTAGTCCTTATAAAAGGAAGAAAAAGAAAAATGATAGGACTTTGCATGCTTCTAGCGAACCTATCGCTAAAACACCTGAGAATCCAAATGATATTTCTATTTTTGATGCTGAAACACAATCTGGTAATGAACCTAAAACTAGTGATAATGTTAATGATAATGTTCATGATGATGCTCAACCTAGTAATGATAATGATATAGAAACTGAACCTGCTGTTGATCTTGATAACCCACAATCAAAGAATCAATGTTATGATAAGAAAGACTTTGGTGCTAGGAAACACGGTAAGGAAAGAGAGCCTTGGGTTCAGAAACCCATGCCTTTTCCTCCCAAACCATCCAAGAAAAAGGATGATGAGGATTTTGAGCGCTTTGCTGAAATGATTAGACCTATCTTTTTGTGTATGCGATTAACTGATATGCTCAAAATGAATCCTTATGCTAAGTACAGGAAAGAAATTGTTACTCATAAAAGGAAGATACCGGAAGTTAAAATTTCCACCATGCTTGCTAATTACACTTTTGAGGGTGGAATACCAAAGAAACTTGGAGATCCAGGAGTACCCACTATACCATGCTCCATTGAAAGAAACTATGTTAAAACTGCTTTATGTGATCTTGGAGCCGGTGTTAGTGTTATGCCTCTCTCTCTTTATATCGTAAACTTGATTTGAATAAGTTGACACCTACTGAAATATCCTTGCAAATGATAGATAAATCAACTGCTATACCTATCGGTATTTTTGAGGATGTGCCTGTTGTAGTTGCAAACGTTACTATTTTAACGGACTTTGTTATTCTTGATATTTCCGAGGACGATAGTATGTCTATTATTCTTGGAAGACCTTTTTTGAACACTGCAGGGGCTGTTATTGATTGCACTAAAGGCAATGTCACTTTTCATGTTAATGGTAATGAGCATACGATACACTTTCCGAGGAAACAACCTCAAATTCATAGTATTAACTCTATTGGAAAAATTCCATCGATTATATTTGGAGGTTTTGAATTTCCTCTTCCTACTGTCGAGAAGAAATATGATATTCTTATTGTTGGGGATGTGCATATCCCCGTTGAGGTAACATAGTGTTATTCGAAATTTCTCCGGTTCCATGTTATTCAGAATGAGTTCGTTAACAAGACTTGATCAACCTTGTTAGTGGATTCCTTTTGATGAGCATGAGATGGATGAAACTAGAAGGCACAACCTTCTGTACCCTCCTTTTACTTTCTGTTATTTATATTAAATAAAATAAAAATAGTGTTTTCTGTCTGTTATCTGAATTATCCGTGCAATATAAAAATACCCCGAAAATAAAAGTTCTCCAAATGCCCTGAAATTTAAATATGTTTTTTTTCTGGAATATTTGAGAATATTTGGAACCGAGAACATAGCAGGAGGAGCTGGCACCTGGCCACGAGGGTCAGGGGCGCGCCCTACCCCCTGGCACGCCCCCTGCCTCGTGGGCCCATGGTGGCCCTCCTCCATTTATCCTTTCACCCACACACTCCTTCTTGATCCCACAAACACGAATATCTAGCTCAAACCCGAGTCCAAGCTCATTTTGCTGCCATTTTCGATCTCCTTGCTCAAAGCACCTCTCACAAAACTGCTTGGGGAGATTGTTCCTTGGTATGTGACTCCTCCATTTGTCCAATTAGTTTTTGTTCTAGTGCTTTATTCATTACAAATTTGTGCTGCCTAGGTGACCATGTTCTTGAGCTTGCATGTCAAATTTGTATGGTTCCAAGTAGTTTTGATGCATGATATAGGCGCTAGGCACTTGTAGGAGTAGTTGCCATCAATTTTATTGAGTTTGGCTTACTTTTATTTTGAAGTTACTAAAAATTTCAGAATTTTTTAGAAAATAATGAAGAGACTTTTGAGGGGCTCATCGAGCCGAAGCTCGAAGGAACAGGCACCGGAGCCCAAGTATAATTTGCCTCGCACTGCGGAGGTTCGGCCGTGTGAATGGCCTTCCAATGAATTCTTGAGAGCAGCCGGGATTTATGATGATTTTTATGAATTGGCTGAGAATATAGGCCTCACCGCTTTCCTCCACGACCAACGCAATCAGTATCTCTTACTCACAAATATCTTTGTGCAAAACTTTCATTTCCATTCTAGGAGCTCACCACCTACGGTGGAGTTTTATTTATATGATGAGCATAAGGAGATGTCACTTTATGATTTTTGTCGGGTTTGTTTGGTCCCTTTCGAGGGCACGACAGAGGAACCACATCGTAGCGATGTGGATGGGTTTATTGATACCATCACTGTAGGGGAAACGAGGAAGGTTTTCGATGCACAAATCACGAGCATACATTTTCCTGTTTTACGCTACTTTGCAATATTTGCTAGTCGTTGCTTAATTGGTCGTGGAAACTGTGGAAACCTTAGTGTTCCTAATATTATTATTTTGTTCCATGGTATATTCAGTGATAACTCTATTAGTATGGGCGGTATTATTGCTAAACGGTTAAGTCTGAACCGTACAAAGGGCCCCATCTTTGGAGGCATCTATGCTTCACACCTAGCTGCACATTTTAACATACCTATTAGGCATTATGAGAAGGAAGAAAAATTGCTGCCTCGTGTTTATTTAGATTATAAGAGTATGGTGGCACATGATTTTATTGTTAAGAATAGGGAAGGAGAGCTTAAACACAAACTGTTCTTTGATAAACATCATCCTGAGACTATTACCTTGCCTACTCCTTCCTTGTTTGATTTATCTGTAGGCCAGTACCTTGTTCCGTTAGAGGCTATTCACGCCTATCGGAACCCTACATCAGACACAGAGGCAGAGCCAGAACCACAAGTTGATCCTCCATGACAGTCTTATTACCATTGGGATCCGGAAATGATTGCCAACTAATGGCAGTCAGAGTCTTCTGCATCGCAGTACGACCCCAACTACTATTATGGATATCCGCCAGGCCAGCCGTGGCCATAGACCAATTTAGGCCAAAAGCCTAAGCTTGGGGGAGTACGTATTTCCCACCGACATTACATTTATGTTCATACAATCATTGCTAGATGTCGGTGCTCATACTTTTTCATTGTATCATCCATGCTAGTTTATTTTTCTTTTCATGCTTTCTGCTTGTGTGTTTAATAAACCTTAAGAAAAACCAAAAAAAATAGTTATAGCTTTTAATTAGTTTACTTTCCATGTTTGTGTAGTAGTAATTAAAAAGAAAACCCAAAAAGATTTCATGTTCTTCTTTTGCGTGTTGGGAGCTTTCCCGTGTAAATAGTTTTATTTCTTTTCTTTTCTTTGGGGATCGATAGGAGAAGACCATAATTAAATTGTTGAAGTAGCTCTTATATGCATTATTGTTGATCTGACAAAAGAGCCCATATTGCCTTGTCTTCTCCTGTTTATCGAATGCTTGCAGATTCCAGCTTAGTACAATGCACGTGCACTATTATTATTATTCGCATCGTTCGGTCGTGCAAGTGAAAGGCAATTATGACGATATATGATGGACTGTCTGAGATGAGAAAAGTTGGTATGAACTCGACCTCTTTTGTTTTTGTAAATATGATTAGTTCATCGTTCCTGATTCAGCCTATTATGAATAAACATGTTTGCAATGACAACTAGAGATCATAGTTTCTTGTGCCATGCTTGATTAGCTATGAGTTATAATGGTTTACCTTGCATGCCAACATGCTATTAAAATGGTTGTGATGTGGTATGATAGGGTGGTATCCTCCTATGAATGAATTAAGTGACTTGACTTGGCGCATGTTCACGCATGTAGTTGAAACAAAATCAACATAGCCTTCACGATATTTATGTTCATGGTGGATTATCTCCTACTCATGCTTGCATTCGGTGTTGATTAATTTTAATGCATGTTGATGACTTTTGTCGCTCTCTAGCTGGTCACTTCCCAGTCTTTTGCTAGCCTTCACCCGTACTAAGCGGGAATACTGCTTGTCCATCCAATCCCTTAAACCCCAAAGTTATTCCATATGAGTCCACCATACCTACCTATATACGGTATCTACCTGCCGTTCCAAGTAAATTTGTATGTGCCAAACTCTAAACCTTCAAATAAATATCCTGTTTTGTATGCTCGAATAGCTCATGTATCAACTAGGGCAGTCCGTATCTTCCATGTTAGGTGGGTTATTCTCAAGAGGAGTGGACTCCGCTCCTCACTCACGAGAAAGTGGCTGGTCACCAGGATGCCCAATCCCATGCTTTATGCAAACTAAATCAAAATAATTGCAAACAAAACTCCCCCTGGGACTCTTGTTAGTTGGAGGCACTCGTTGTTTCGAGCAAGCCATGGATTGATGCTTGTTGGTGGAGGGGGAGTATAAACTTTACCATTCTGTTTGGGAACCGCCTATAATGTGTGTAGCATGGAAGATATCGCCATCTCTTGGTTGTTATGTTGACAATAAAGTACACCGCTCAAAATATTATTCACCTCTATTTCAAAAACGAGCTCTGGCACCTCTACAAATCCCTGCTTCCCTCTGCAAATGTCCTATCTATTTACTTTTATGTTGAGTCATCATCTTCTTATTAAAAAGCACTAGTTGGAGAGCACCGCTGTCATTTGCATTCATTATTGTTAATTTACATTGAGTATGACTTTACTGGATCTCTTTTACCATGAATTACAATGTCTAGTCAGATCTTGATCTTTAAAGGTGCTCTGCATTTATGTTTTGCGGTCTCAGAAAGGGCTAGCGAGATACCATCTTGTTATATCATATTATGATTGTTTTGAGAAAGTGTTGTCATCTGAGATTTATTATTATTGCTCGCTAGTTGATTATGCCATTGATATGAGTAAACTTGAGACCTAAGCATTATTGTGAATGTGGTTAGTCATAATCTTTGCTGAAAACTTGAATGTTGGCTTTACATATTTACAACAACAAGAGCAAACAGAGTTTGTAAAAGTTTTTCTTTATCTATTTCAGTTTATCAACTGAATTGCTTGAGGACAAGCAAGGGTTTTAAAGCTTGGGGGAGTTGATACGTCTCCATCGTATCTAATTTTCCAAACACTTTTGCCCTTGTTTTGGACTCTAACTTGCATGATTTGAACGGAACTAACCCGGACTGAAGCTGTTTTCAGTAGAATTGCCATGGTGTTATTTATGTGCAGAAACAAAAGTTCTAGGAATGACCTAAAACTTCACGGAATAACTTATCAGAAAAAAAATCCTTGCAAAAGATGAAGGCCAGGGGGCCCACCACCTGTCCACAAGGGTGTGGGCGCGCCTGCCCCCCTAGGGCGCGCCCCCTACCTCGTGGGCCCCCTGGAGCTCCTCCGACCTCAAGTCCAACTCTATATATTTGGTTTCGGGGAGAAAAAAATGGGAGAGAAGAAATCATCGCATTTTATGATACGGAGCCGCCACCAAGCCCTAAAACCTCTCCGGAGGGCTGATCTAGAGTCCGTTCAGGGCTCCAGAGAGGGGAATCCGTCGCCATCGTCGTCATCAACCATCCTCCATCACCAATTTCATGATGCTCACCACCGTGCATGATTAATTCCATCGTAGGCTTGATGGGCGGTGATGGGTTGGAGGAGATTTATCATGTAATCGAGTTAGTTTTGTTAGGGTTTGATCCGTAGTATCCACTATGTTCTGAGATTGATGTTGCTATGACTTTGCTATGCTTAATGCTTGTCACTAGGGCCCGAGTGCCATGATTTCAGATCTGAACCTATTATGTTTTCATCAATATACGAGAGTTCTTGATCCTATCTTGCAAGTCTATAGTCACCTATTATGTGTTATGATCCGTTAAACCCGAAGTGACAATAATCAGGATACTTACTGGTGATGACTGTAGTTTGAGGAGTTCATGTATTCACTATGTGTTAATGCTTTGGTCCGGTACTCTATTAAAAGGAGGCCTTAATATCCCTTAGTTTCTGTAAGGACCCCGCTACCACGGGAGGGTAGGACAAAAGATGTCATGCAAGTTCTTTTCCATAAGCACGTATGACTATATTCGGAATACATGCCTACATTACATTGATGAACTGGAGCTAGTTCTGTGTCACCCTAGGTTATGACTGTTACATGATGAACTGCATCCGGCATAATTCTCCATCGCCGATCAATTGCCTACGAGTTTTCCATATATTGTTCTTGTAAGTGCATCTAGTGCCACCCCTAGTTGGTTTTGGAGTATTGACGACAAACCTAGTTGATGGACTAATGTGTTTGTGAGAATTGCAGGATAACACAGGTAGAAGTCCCTCATTGATTCAGTTTTACTACCAGAGATGACCCCTAAAAATGTATGAAGACATTGAAGTCAAAGGTGGTATATGAAGATATTCACATTGAAGACTATGACAAAAGAAGACACGATATGAAGCCTATGAAGCTCGAAGACTTAGATCTTTCGTAGTTCTTTTTCTTTTGTGTTGAGTCATAGGAACCACCGTACTGTTAAGTGGGGTCCAGGAGAACCAGTCAGAATGAATGAAGTGATGCCTAAACCAAAAACCTGTGTCTTCGAGTGAAGACAATGAGAGCGAATCTTGTCCAGAGCCGGACAAGTCAGCTTTGCTTGTAGCCCAAGTAAAGTTGCCATGAGAGTTTGAAATCTGACCGTTGAGACACGTGTCAGTTTCTTAGTGACCCAGGGTCATTCGGACAAATCAGGTCGGGTTGCCAAGTGGCTATAAATAGCCCACCCCCTACAACCATAAACGGTTGGCTGCTCAGATTTTAGTGCACGGCTTTTGTCGTTTGAGAGAAACCCACCTCGAAGCCTTTGAGAGAAAATTCCTAGCGAGGAGAAAGCCCTAACCACCCAGAGCCAGAGTAAATTGGGCATCACTTAAGTCTTCTTGTCTAAGTGATCTGAAGACTTATTACACTTGAGGACTGTGCATCCTCCAGACGATTAGGTGTCGCGTTCTAAGCATCCAAGAGACATTCTGGATTGCCAGTGAACGAAGTCTGTGAAGGTTTGGGAGTCTACCTTGAAGACTTACCAGAGTGATTGGGCGAGGACTATGTGACCTTAGCTCAAGGAGAATACGGTGAGGACTTGGTGTCCTGAGCTGCGTGTTCAGGACTGGGTGTCCGGGACTGTGTGTCCTAAGGTTTAAATACCTAGCCGCTCCAACCAGACGTACAGTTGTCACAGCAACTGGAACTGGTCCAACACATCATTGTCTTCAACGAGTCACTGGTTTCATCTTCACTTCCTTTTACTTACTGATTACTCATTGTGAAGTCATTGCATGTCTGTTCTATCTTTTGTCTTCACACCCTGAGTGTATGATCTGTTTGGCTTCATAATATCTTCCTACCTGATCCTTATTACACTGCAGCTATTTGTCATTGTGCTTTCACTCTGTTGATACTTGACCATGGCTTGCCTAGTGTAGTCTACCTTCCGCTGCATAGTAATAGGCATATCTCTGCTGTTTGTCTTCATAACTTCCACGTTTTGAAGACTTTCATAAAAATCGCCTATTCACCCCCCCTCTAGTCGATATAACGCACTTTCAGTTCTTCACTTATTTACTTTTCCGTTGCTATTGCTATCATCACTATTAAATTCCAAAAACATTACTTTTGCTATCATTACCTTTTGCTACCGTTACCACTACTATCATATTACTTTGCTACTAAACACTTTGCTGCAAATATTAAGTTTCCAGGTGTGGTTGAAGTGACAACTCAGCTGCTAATACTTGAGAATATTCTTTGGTCCCCTTGTGACGAATTAATTAATTTGGGTTGAATACTATACCCTCAAAAATTGTTGCGATCCCCTATACTTGTGGGTTATCACCTTCCAAGCCGCAGCAACCGAAGACCCTGACAGCAAGGGCGCATACCCTCTTGAGGCCACCCCCAAGAAGAAGAAGCAACTACTCCGCACAGGGCCTCAAGGGAGCGGCGCCTCTAGCAGTGCCACTTCAGGATCAGTGCCTGCACCTGGTGCACCTCCCTCCCTCGCATAGGAAGGTGCGCCCGGCGCCCTCCTCGGGAAGGGCTCGGGGGCTCTCTTATGGAGGGCCTCAGACCTAGCCGACATCACGAGGGAGGCGCTCGGGCACCACGTGGAGGCGTGCTTCGAGGCACGTTTTACTCAGGATTTGCACTAGGCAAGGAGCGCCCGACGCTCGGGAGTTCATCACCAAGACCACTCAGGAGCTGCAGGATGCAAGGGCCATGCGCGGCGACTGCCGCCCACCTGGCGCATCTCCCCATCCAGGCGAGGATGGCGGGCTGTGCGTCTGCATCGACATCCCAGGGCTCAACCAGGCCGCATCTCAGGAGCGCTTCTGGCCTTCACGCGCTGGTCGGTGCGAGGGTCCACCTCATAGCTACGTTCGTATGCCATTTGGCCTGCCGAGCATGGCAGTCGCCATCCAGCGCAACCTACGAAGCATCCTGGCAACCTAGGAAGCCAGGCATCACGCGGTCCTAGTGGAGATGGAGATGGCCCTCAGGGAGACACCTGAGCCCCCAGAGCCTCCCGAGGCTCAGGGTCTTGGCAGCTCATGAGGAGAGACTTCTTCAGCGTGCACCTTCAGCTACCCCAACACTCCTTCGACAACAAAACCAGGTGACATTTTCCAAGATTATTTAGCTAGGAGCGCCCCTCGGGCTGCATCATTCCCAGGCCGCGTGGCACTGTCCCTGCGGCATGCTCCTTTTTGCATCTTTAGCTTACCTTACTAGGGGCGCCCCTCGGGCTGCATCATCCCCAGGCCACTCGGGTCCGTCCCTGGCATGTATCGTTCTCGCATCTATCTAAGCTAGCCGGTTCCCATGCATGAGTTATTTATAGTCATCACCTACTTGATTGCCTCCCACCAAGGGAGCCGCACGCCAATCGTTTTTGTTTAGGATCCTTCGCATGAGAAGACTAGGCACAGCGCCTGTGCTCAGGTCTGTCCCTACAACGTCGATAAACCCAACGGCTGAGCTCTGTCTGGAGGGCTGTCCTGGTTCACGTCACCTCCTAGGGTCGTTGGTGCTTGGCCTCCTCATGCGATATCCTCAGGAGATCCGCTCGGCGCAGGTTGCCTAACCATCTCGCAGGACCACCACAGCCATCAAGAGCCAAGACCAGGCACAACCCACCTTGAGGTAGGGCCTCATGAGTCCCGCGCTGGCTTACAGGTGCCCAGACACACCTCGTCCAGCCCTGCCGTGCAAGCCACGTGTCAGGGCGGGGCTGTACACGCCCTGGGGGCTCCACTCAGAGGGAGCCCTCACCCACGTACCAGTGGAAGCACCATGCTCCGCGCTAGCAGTCGACACTACCGAGGAGCGGCTATGCCCGTGCAAGTGTGGAAGCGCTATGCTCCGCGCTGGTGATAAACAACTGAGGGCGGCCTCATGGCCGTATCAACCTCAGGGAGCCTCCGAGCTCAGTGTCTGGCCTCATCGCAACACCTCCCCTTCGAGAGAGTCGTGCGAGGGGGCTGGGCACGGGGGCTGCGCTCGTATCACGCCCAAGCATACGCCACCCTGTCAGGTCCCTCGGACTTGGTCATCATGTGCCCTCCCAAGCGGAGCCAAGTTATGAAGGTCGTTTGGATTTCAAGGGGGACTCTTGAGCATCGGGACTCAGGAGCCTAACTGGCCACGTAGCCCCTCACTCCTTGGTCCGTCCTGGTGATCCGGACGGTCCAATGGCGGTTGAGGTATGCGTGGGGTCGGGCCCTGCCGATGTAGAACACTAGGCCCACTCTCGCATCTCCTTTCTATAAGTTGTTTGCGCGTCAAGGGGGACTCCTGAGCATCGCGACTCAGGAGCCTAACTGGCCACGTAGCCCCTCACTCCTTGGTCCGTCCTGGTGATCCGGAGGGCCCAATGGTGGCTGAGGTATGCGTGGGGTCGGGTCCTACCGACGCAGAACACCAAAGCAAATGGAAAGGAAATCGCATAATTTCAAACAAATATTATAAAACATATTGTTCTCCAAATACCAAGCATAAGTTTAAACGCCTCCATGAGGCATGGTTCATGTTGCAGAAGCAAAGCAGGAAAAGGAGCAGCCGACAAGTCATCCCATCATCCATGGACGCCGTCGTCGCTTGCAAGAGGCGTCCCTTCGACGGTGATGTCGCCCTCACCCGAGCCGCCAGCTGGAGTTGCAGGTTTAGCAGCATCACCAGTTGGGGGCATAGGGTCGAAGGCGCGGAACTTCTTCAGCAGAGCCTCCACCTGGCCCTTCACGGCGTCGGCAGCGGTCGCGCAGCGCTCGTCGTCCACAGGCTCCAACAGCTCGTCAAGGTTGGCGGCAGGATCACGAAGATAGAGGTGGCTGAAGACGCGCATCAGTGCGGCCGAGGAAAGTGTGCGGGCTTCTCCTTCCACCAAGGGGCCGATTCCGCCCACAACCTCCTCAAGCGCCCCGACCAGATGATGAAGCAGCCGGGTGGGGCCCTCATCGATGGTGGCTAGCGGCTCCTCCAAGCCCTTCTCGTAGATTGCCCGCAGCCCCACGTGGGACCTCTCATCAAGGGACTTGAAGGCCGCGCGGTCCCCGGCCAGGACCTTCGCCTTGGCATCAAGCTCGGCCTTCTCCGCCTTCACCTTCTGCTCCAGCTTCTCCAGCCGGCTACGCTCCGCGGCCTGCACCCTCGCCAGCTGCTCCAGCTCGGTGTCGCGACCCCTGACGGCATCCTCCCGGGCCTTCATCTTCTCCTTCTCCGCCTTGCCGTCTCGAGCTTCGGTCGCACGCTCCTTGTGCACGGTCTCCAGCTCGGCCTCCAGTGATCCTGGGCGGCCCCGGCATCCTTCAACGCCACCTCATGAGCAGCCACGGCCTGGGGGGCGGCCTTCTTGTCCTTCTCGGAGGCCGCCGCGGATTGGCTCAATGCTGCCCGGACAGACGCATCGGAGTGAAGCCAGCCTGAAATCAGCTCCAGGCGCCCGGCCATCAGGTGACGGTCGGTGCCTTGAAGATCCTCTCACAGCAGGGTCAGCGCGGAGAGAGCGCGCTCCAGGACGTCAGGGGAGGCGGAAGGATCCAATGTCAGTAGTGCATCGGAAGGAGGAGGAGACAACGCTCCTAAACTTGGGGGACCCCAGCAACTGAGCCGGACGTCGGCACCTTCGGAGCCAGCGGGGCTAGGGGAGCTGCCCCCTCCGGAGGACGCCCCCCCATGTCTCGCAAGGACGATCGGGCTGGGGAAGCGTGAGTGCTCTCATTGCCCTTACCCGTGGATGAGAGTGCGGCCGCTGTAGGCGATTCAGTCCCAAGCAGTATCGCCGCTTCCTCCTTCCTCTTCTTCGCCGCGGGCGTCGGCCTAATTGCGCAACGGAGAAGCGTCAAGAATCAGCAGCAGAAGAAAGAACAAGGCAGGACAAGAATACTTATTGGTCTACCGCGGTGTAGTCTCTCCGCTTCCTAAGCTTGAAGCCTGAGAGCCTCGCAGCCTGAGGCACAGGCGCGCGACCTCCAGGCGCTGAAGAGGGGGCGACAGAAATGCCAGAAGCAGCTCCAGGCGGCGTTAGAACAAGGGCGCCGTTTTGGGAGATCAGCGCTGACCTTCCCCTCGTCTGGACCTCAGCCGGTAACCTCCTTCGAGGACTGGCCTTGGACCTCGAGGAGCCACCGGCCGCATGCATCTCTATCCTTTCCAGAAGGACATCGACCTCATCATCATCATCAGGCAGGGTGCAGAGGATGTCAGCCTTGCGTATAGGGGAGGTCTCCCCTCCCCCTCGCAGGAAGTCCCCAAGTCGCGCTCCTCTTCCTCCGCCCAAGACTCGTCGGAAGACACGTCCATCAGAGTCATCATCACTGGAAGTTCCAGGGCGCAGGTGGCATGAGCCCACGCCCATCGAAGACGGGTAGAGCGGCGACAACCTTGGCCCCATCCGGACGGCGGTACAAGGGAACGAAGGAGTCCGGCAGGTACCCTTGGTCGTTCCCAACCAAGGAGCGGAGGGCCGAATGCAGCTCCTTGTCATAAAGGGCCTCCGGGCATAGGCGAAGGTCGTCCCCTTCGTCTCCAAGCTTCCACAAGGGGCGCGGGCGCAACTGGAGGGCAGCCACGCGCTGCTTCATGAATTCTTTGACGATCATGGCCCCCGTCAACTTCGCCGCCCTTGAATCACCAGGCCTCAGGTCGGCGGTCATCCTCTCCAACACTTGCGCCACCCGGGAATCGGTGAGCTTCGCGCGAAGCCACCCCTCGTGGGACACAGACATCTCCGTTGGCAGCACCAGTCGGGGGTGGGTGCGCTTGGCGTCCAGCAAGACCCACTTGCCCCTGAAGCCCTTGTCCTTCTTCCCGGCCTTCGAGATGGAGTTGGTCATGTTGGCCGCGACGAAGCTAACGCACCCAGAGTAGTGGCCCTCTTTGATCCGGAGGAAGAAGTGGCGCAACAGTGCCACAGATGGCATCACCCCGATATATGCCTCGCAGTAGAAGGCAAAGATCGACAGGAGGAGGATGGAGTTGGGATGAAGATGGAGAGCATGGATCTTGTGGTGGCTAAGGACGGAGTAGAAGAAGTCGGAGAAGGGGGGAACCAGGCCGACAACGCTGCTCATGAAGAAGGGGTAGAAGGTGCCGCCTGAGGCCTCCGGCTTGTTGGAGCCAGCCCAGAGCACAGTCTTCCTCTTCTTATCACCCTCCCCTGTCATCAGGAGCACGACGGCAAGGTTCTTCCCCTAAACGCTCGACGTATCGAGCACCGGCTCGTACCAAGACGGTGAGGGAGTGGCCCGAGATTTCTTGGGCGCCATTGGCGGCAGGCTTGAAGAAGGATCCGGGCGGATCTGGAGTCTTCGGAAGCAAGGAGCAAGAAAGGGGATCTGGAGCAAGATGAAAGAAGGCAATTGACAACCCACAAGTATAGGGGATCACAACAGCTTTCGAGGGTAGAGTATTCAACCCAAATTTATTGATTCGATAAAAGGGGAGCCAAAGAATATTCTCAAGTATTAGCAGCTGAGTTGTCAATTCAACCACACTTGGAAACTTAGTATCTGCAGCAAAGTGTTTAGTAGCAAAGTAATATGATAGTGATGGTAACTGTAACAAAAGAGTAATGAAAGCAAAGTAATGTTTTTGGTATTTTGTAGTGATTGTAACAATAGCAACGGGAAAGTAAATAAGCGTAAACCAGTATATGGAAAGCTCGTAGGCATTGGATCAATGATGGATAATTATGCCGGATGCGGTTCATCATGTAACAGTCATAACATAGGGTGAGATAGAACTAGCTCCAATTCGTCAATGTAATGTAGGCATGTATTCCGAATATAGTCATACATGCTTATGGAAAAGAACTTGCATGACATCTTTTGTCCTACCCTCCCGTGGCAGCGGGGTCCTAATGGAAACTAAGGGATATTAAGGCCTCCTTTCAATAGAGAGCCGGAACAAAGAATTAGCACATAGTGAATACATGAACTCCTCAAACTAAGGTCATCACCGGTAAGTATCCCGATTATTGTCACTTCGGGGTTAACGGATCATAACACATAATAGGTGACTATAGACTTGCAAGATAGGATCTAGAACTCTCATATATTGATGAAAACATAATAGGTTCAGATCTGAAATCATGGCACTCGGGCCCTAGTGACAAGCATTAAGCATAGCAAAGTCATAGCAATATCAATCTCAGAACATAGTGGATACTAGGGATCAAACCCAAACAAAACTAACTCGATTACATGGTGAATCTCATCCAACCCATCACCATCTAGCAAGCCTACGATGGAATTACTCACGCACGGCGGTGAGCGTCAGGAAATTGGTGATGGAGGATGATTGCTGATGACGACGGCGAGGAATCCCCCTCTCCGGAGCCTCGAACGGACTCTAGATCAGCCCTCCCGAGAGGTTTTAGGGCTTGGCGGCGGCTCTGTATCGTAAAACGTGATGATTTCTTCTCTCCTATTATTCTCTCCCCGAAAGCAGTTATATAGAGTTGGAGTTGGAGTCAGGGGGTCTCCAGGGGGCCCACGAGGTAGGGGCGCGCCCTAGGGGGGGCGCCCCCCACCCTCGTGAGAAGGGTGTGGCCCCCCTGGTCTTCATCTTTGGTGAGCATTTTTTATTATTTATTGTAAGATATCCCATGGAGTTTTAGGTCATTCCGAGAACTTTTGTTTTCTACACATAAAACAACATCATGGCAATTCTGCTGAAAACAACGTCAGTCCGGGTTAGTTCCATTCAAATCATACAAGTTAGAGTCCAAAACAAAGGCTAAAGTGTTTGGAAAAGTAGATACGTTGGAGACGTATCAACTCCCCCAAGCTTAAACCCTTGCTTGTCCTCAAGCAATTCAGTTGACAAACTGAAAGAAATAAAGAAAAGCTTTTACAAACTCTGTTTGCTCTTGTTGTTATAAATATGTCAAGCAAGCATTCAAGTTTTCAGCAAAGATTATAACTAACCACATTTGCAATAATTCTCAGGTCTCATGTTTACTCATATCAATAGCATAATCAACTAGCGAGTCATAATAATAAATCTCGGATTACAACACTTTCTCAAAACAATCATAATATGGTATAACAAGATGGTATCTCGCTAGCCCTTTCTGAGACCGCAAAACATAAATGCAGAGAACCTTTAACGATCAAGGACTGACTAGACATTGTAATTTATGGTAAAAGATATCCAATAATAGTCACACCCAATATAAATTAACAGTAATGAATGTAAATGACAGTGGTGCTCTCCAACTGGTGCTTTTTAATTAGAGGGTGATGACTCAACATAAAAGTAAATAGATAGGCCCTTCGCAAAGCGAAGCAGGGATTTGTAGAGGTGCTAGAGCTCGGTTTTAAAATAGAGGTGAATAACATTTGAGCGGTATACTTTCATTGTCAACATAACAACCAAGAGATGGCGATATCTTCCATGCTACACACATTATAGGCGGTTCCCAAACAGAATGGTAAAGATTATACCCCCCCCTCCACCAACAAACATCAATCCATGGCTTGCTCGAAACAATGAGTACCTCCAACATACATCAGGTCCCAGGGGGAGTTTTGTTTGCAATTATTTTGATTTAGTTTGCATAAAGCATGGGACTGGGCATCCCGGTGACCAGCCCTTTACCTCGTGAGTGAGGAGCGGAGTCCACTCCTCTTGAGAATAACCCGCCTAACATGGAAGATACGGACAACCCTAGTTGATACATGAGCTATTCAAGCATACAAAACAAGATGATTATTTGAAGGTTTAGAGTTTGGCACATACAAATTTACTTGGAATGGCAGGTAGATACCACATATAGGAAAGTATAGTGGACTCATCTGGAATAACTTTGGGGTTTAAGGAGTTTGGATGCACAAGCAGTATTCCCGCTTAGTACAGGTGAAGGCTAGCAAAAGACTGGGAAGCGACCAACTAGAGAGCGACAACAACCATGTACATGCATTAAAATTAATGAACATTGGATGCAAGCATGAGTAGGATATAATCCACCATGAACATAAATATCGTGAAGGCTATGTTGATTTGTTTCAACTACATGCGTGAACATGTGCCAAGTCAAGTCACTTAAATCATTCAGAGGAGGATACCACCCTATCATACCACATCATAACCATTTTAATAGCATGTTGGCACGCAAGGTAAATCATTATAACTCATAGCTAATCAAGCATGGCACAAGCAACTATGATCTTTAATTGCCATTGCAAACATGTTTATTCATAACAAGCTGAATCAAGAACGATGAACTCATCATATTTAGAAAAACAAAAGAGGTCGAGTTCATACCAGCTTTTCTCATCTCAGTCAGTCCATCATATATCATCATAATTGCCTTTCAGTTGCATGACCGAACGATGTGAATAATAATAAGAGTCCACGTGCATTGGACTAAGCTGGAATCTGCGAGCATTCAATAAACAAGAGAAGACAAGGCAATATGGGCTCTTTTGTCAGATAAACAATAATGCATGTAAGAGCCACTTCAACAATTTAATCATGGTCTTCTCCTACTGACCCCAAAGAAAAGAAAATAAATAAAACTATTTACACGGGAAAGCTCCCAACAAGCAAAAGAAGAACGAGAAATATTTTTGGGTTTTCTTTTTAATTACTACTACAAGCATGGAAAGTAAATTAATTAAAAGCTACAACTAATTTTTTTTGGTTTTTCTTAAGGTTTATCAAACACACAAGAAGAAAGCATAAAAGAAAATAAACTAGCATGGATGATACAATGAGAAAGTATGAGCACCGACATCTAGCAATGAGTGTGTGTGAACATAAATGTAATGTTGGTGAGAAATACGTACTCCCCCAAGCTTAGGCTTTTGGCCTAAGTTGGTCTATGGCCATGGCTGGCCTGGCTGATATCCATAATAATAGTTGTTGGGGTCGTACTGTGATGAGGAAGAAGAAGGCTCCAATTGCCACTGGCTGGCAATCATCTCTGGATCCCACTGATAGTTAGATTGTGGTGAAGGATCAAATTGTGGTTCCGGTTTTGGCTCCTCGGCTGGTGTAGGGTTCCGGTAGGCGTGGATAGCCGTCAACGGAACAAGGTATTTGCCTACAGTCAAATCAAACAAAGCAGGAGCAGGAAAGGT
Organism: Triticum aestivum; assembly: GCF_018294505.1. Lineage (NCBI taxonomy): Eukaryota > Viridiplantae > Streptophyta > Magnoliopsida > Poales > Poaceae > Triticum > Triticum aestivum. Next base: position 419,570,045 of record NC_057809.1, read on the forward strand.
AATGATCTCAGGATTATGTTTATTAAACAAGAATTGATATTTAAGCTCCCTTGCCCTATTCTTAACAATAAAATCATGTGCCACCATACTTTTATAATCTAAATAAATATAAGGCAGCACTTTTTCCTCCTTCTCAGCATGCCTAATAGGAATGTTAAAATGTGCAGCTAGGCGTGTAGCATAGATGCCTCCAAAGATGGGACCCTTAGTACGGTTCATACTTAACCGTCTAGCAATAATGTTATCACTGTATAAACCTTTGAGCAAAATAATAATATCAGGGATACTAAGGTTTCCACAGTTTTCGCGACCAATTAAGCAACGACTAGCAAATAATGCAAAGTAACGTAAGACAGGAAAATGTATGCTAGTGATTCGTGCATCGAAAACCTTCCTAGTTTCCCCTACAGTGATAGTATTAATAAATCCCTCCACATCATCATGATGTGGTTCTTCTGTCTTGCCCCCAAAAGGGACTAAACAAATCCGACATAAATCATAAAGTGACATCTCCTTATGCTCATCATATAAATGAAACTCCACCGTAGGTGGTGAGTTCCTAGAATGAAAATGAAAGTTTTGCACAAAGGTATTTGTGAGCAAGAGATACCGATGGCATTGGTCGTGGAGGAAGGCGGTGAGGCCTGCATTATGAGCCAACTCATGAAAATCTTCATAAATCCCAGCCGCTCTCAAGAAATCCTCAGAAGGCCATTCACACGCCCGAACCTCCGTGGTGCGCGGCAAATTATACATAGGTTTCGGTGCCTTTTCCTTCGAGCTTTCGCTCGATGAGCCCCTCAATAATCTCCTCATAATTTTCTGAAAAATTATGAAATTTTTTAGTAACTTCAAAATAAAAGTAAACCAAACTCAATAATATTGATAGCAACTACTCCTACAAGTGCCTAGGGCCTATATCATGCATCAAAACTACTTTTGACCATATAAATTTGACATGCAAGCTCAAGAACAGGGTCACCTAAGCAACACAAATTTGCAATGAATAAAGCACTAGAACAAAAACTAATTGGACCAATGGAGGAGTCACATACCAAGGAACAATCTCCCCTAGCAGTTTTGTGAGAGGTGCTTTGAGCAAGGAGATCGAAAATGGCAGCAAAACGAGCTTGGACTCGGGTTTGAGTTGGTTTTTCATGTTTGTGGGATGAAGATGAAGTGTGTGGCTGAAAGAATAAGTGGAGGAGAGCCACTGTGGGCCTACGAGGCAGGTGGCGCGCCCTCCACTCTCGTGGCAAGGTGGTTGGCCCCCCTGGTTTGTTCTTTGTTCCATAAATCCTCAAATATTCTATAAAAATCATATTTAATTTTTAGGGCATTTGGAGAACTTTTATTTTCGAGGTATTTTTATATTGCACGGATAATCAGATAACAAACAAAAAATTATTTATTTTTACTTTATTTCAACTAAATAACAGAAAGTATAAAAGGGTACAGAGGGTTGTGCTTCTAGTTTCATCCATCTCATGCTCATCAAAGGGAATCCACTAACAAGGTTGATCAAGTCTTGTTAACAAACTCATTCCGATTAACATGAAACCGGAGAAATTTTGAATAACACTAGGTTACCTCAATAGGGATATGCACATCCCCAATAATAAGTATATCATATTTCTTCTTGACAGTAGGAAGAGGAAATTCAAAACCTCCAAATATAATCGATGGAATTTTTCTGATAGAATTGATACTATGAACTTGAGGTTGTTTCCTCGGAAAGTGTACCGTATGCTCATTACCATTAACATGAAAAGTGACATTGCCTTTGTTGCAATCAATAACAGCCCCTGCAGTATTAAGAAAAGGTCTTCCAAGAATAACAGACATACTATCGTCCTCGGGAATATCAAGAATAACAAAGTCTGTTAAAATAGTAACGTTTGCAACCACAACAGGCACATCCTCACAAATACCGACAGGTATAGCAATTGATTTATCAGCCATTTGCAAAGATATTTCAGTAGGTGTCAACTTATTCAAATCAAGTCTACGATATAAAGAGAGAGGCATAACACTAACACCGGCTCCAAGATCACATAAAGCAGTTTTAACATAGTTTCTTTTAATGGAGCATGGTATAGTAGGTACTCCTGGATCCCCAAGTTTCTTTGGTATTCCACCCTTAAAAGTATAATTAGCAAGCATGGTGGAAATTTCAGCTTCCGGTATCTTTCTTTTATTTGTAATAATATCTTTCATGTACTTAGCATAAGGATTTGTTTTAAGTATATCAGTCAATCGCATACGCAAAAAGATAGGGCTAATCATTTCAGCAAAACACTCAAAATCCTCATCATCCTTTTTTTACCCAAGGCTCTCTTTCTTTACCATGTTTCCTAGCAACAAAGTATTTCTTATCATAATGTTGATTCTTTGATTGTGGGTTATCAAGATCAACAACAGGTTCAATTTCTACATCATTATCATTACTAGGTTGAGCATCATTATGAACATCATCATTAACATTTTCATTAGGTTCATGTTCATTGCCAGATTGTGTTTCAGCATCAGACATAGATATATCATTTGCATTATCAGGTGGTTTAGCAATATGTTCACTAGAAGTTTGCACAGTTCTGTCATTTTTCTTCTTCTTCTTTTTAGAAGAACTAGGTGCATCAATATTATTTTGCTGAGAATCTTGCTCAATTCTCTTAGGGTGGCCTTCAGGATGCAAAGGTTCCTGAGTCATTCTACCCGTTCTAGTAGCCACTTTGACAACATAATTATTTTTCTTACTATTCATCTCATTGAGCAATTCTTTTTGAGCTTTAAGTACTTGTTCTACTTGAGTGGTAACCATAGAAGCATGTTTGCTAACAAGTTTAAGTTCACCTCTAATATTAGCCATATAATCACCCAAGTATTTAATCATATCAGCATCTTGTCTTAGTTGTCTACCAAAATAAGCATTGAAGTCTTCTTGCTTAAACATAAAATTATCAAACTCATCCAAGCATTGACTAGCAATTTTAGCAGGAGGGATTTCAGCTTTATCATATCTATAGAGAGAATTTACCTTTACTACATGTGTCGGGTTATCGGGGTCTGGAGGTTCTTCAATAAATAAAGGATTAAGATCATATGTTTCTTCAACAGGCGGTAAATTAAGACCATGTATTTCTTCAATAGGAGGTAAATTCTTAACATCTTCAGCTTTAATACCTTTTTCTTTCATAGATTTCTTTGCCTCTTGCATATTTGGGACTGCGAAATAGAATACCTCTCTTCTTAGGAGTTGGTTTAGGAATCGGATCATTAATTGGAGCAGGAGCTGGCTCAGGAGGTGCCCAATTATTTTCATTTGTCAACATATTATTCAATAAAATTTCAGCTTCATTCGGTGTTCTTTCCCTGAAAAGAGAACCAGCACAACTATCCAGGTAATCTCTGGAAGCATCGGTTAGTCCATTATAAAAGATATCAAGTATTTCGTTTTTCTTAAGAGGATGACCAGGCAAAGCATTAAGTAACTTGAGAAGCCTCCCCCAAGCTTGTGGGAGACTCTCTTCTTTAATTTGCACAAAGTTGTATATTTCCTTTAAAGCAGCTTGTTTCTTTTGAGCAAGGAAATATTTAGCAGAGAAGTAATAAATCATATCCTGGGGACTATGCACACAACCGGGATCAAGAGAATTAAACCATATCTTAGCATCACCCTCTAATGAGAATGGAAATATTTTAAGGATATAAAAGTAGCGAGATCTCTCATCATTAGTGAACAGGGTGGCTATATCATTTAATTTAGTTAGATGTGCTACAACAGTTTTAGATTCATAGCCATGAAAAGGATCAGATTCAACCAAAGTAATTATATCAGGATCAACAGAGAATTCATAATCCTTATCAACAACACATATAGGTGAAGTAGCAAAAGCAGGGTCGGGTCTCATCCTAGCATTTGGAGATTGCTTATTCCATTTAGCTAATAACCTTTTGAGTTCATATCTATCTTTGCAGGCTAAAATAGCAAAAGAAGCATCTTGATCAAATAAATAACCCTCAGAATAACAAGTGATTCTTCATCATCACTTTCATCTTCATAATCAGATTCAATATTTTCAATCTCTCTAGCCCTAGCAAGTCGTTCCTCTAGAAAATCACTAAGTGGCATAGTAGTATCAGGCATAGAGGTAGTTTCATCATAAGTATCATGCATAGCAGAAGTAACATCATCAATAACATGCGACATATCAGAACGAATAGCAGAAGCAGGTTTAGGTGTCGCAAGATTACTCATAACAGAAGGTGAATCAAGTGTAGAGCTAGATAGCAGTTCCTTACCTCCCCTCGTAGTTGAGGGATAGATCTTGGTTTTTGGATCTCTCAAGTTCTTCATAGTCTCCAATAGAGCTATGCTCACTGGCAACGGCGCCAGAAATTAGTCTTGATAACCCACAAGTATAGGGGATCGCAACAGCTTTCGAGGGTAGAGTATTCAACCCAAATTTATTGATTCGACACAAGGGGAGCCAAAGAATATTCTCAAGTATTAACAGCTAAGTTGTCAATTCAACCACACCTGGAAACTTAGTATCTGCAGCAAAGTGTATAGTAGCAAAGTAATATGATAGTGATGGTAACGGTAACAAAAGAGTAATGAAAGCAAAGCAATGTTTTTGGTATTTTGTAGTGATTGCAACAATAGCAACGGGAAAGTAAATAAGCGTAAACCAGTATATGGAAAGCTCGTAGGCATTGGATCAATGAAGGATAATTATGCCGGATGCGGTTCATCATGTAACAGTCATAACATAGGGTGACACAGAACTAGCTCCAATTCGTCAATGTAATGTAGGCATGTATTCCGAATATAGTCATACATGCTTATGGAAAAGAACTTGCATGACATCCTCTGTCCTACCCTCCCGTGGAAGCGGGGTCCTAATAGAAACTAAGGGATATTAAGGCCTCCTTTTAATAGAGAACCGGAACAAAGCATTAGCACATAGTGAATACATGAACTCCTCAAACTACGCTCATCACCGGTAAGTATCCCGATTATTGTCACTTCGGGGTTAACGGATCATAACACATAATAGGTGACTATAGACTTGCAAGATAGGATCTAGAACACTCATATATTGATGAAAACATAATAGGTTCAGATCTGAAATCATGGCACTCGGGCCCTAGTGACTAGTATTAAGCATAGCAAAGTCATAGCAACATCAATATCAGAACATAGTGGATACTAGGGATCAAACCCTAACAAAACTAACTCGATTACATGGTGAATCTCATCCAACCCATCACCGTCCAGCAAGCCTATGATGGAATTACTCACACATGACGGTGAGCATCATGAAATTGGTGATGGTGGTTGGTTGATCATGACGACGGCGACGAATTCCCCTCTCCGGAGCCCCGAACGGACTCCAGATCAGCCCTCCCGAGAGGTTTTAGGGCTTGGCGGCGGCTCCGTATCGTAAAATGCGATGATTTCTTCTCTCCTATTTTTTCTGCCCGAAAGCAGTTATATAGAGTTGGAGTTGGAGTCGGGGGGTCTCCAGGGGGCCCACGAGGTAGGGGGGTGCGCCCCCACCCTCGTGAGAAGGGTGTGGGCCCCCTGGTCTTCATCTTTGGCGAGGAATTTTTATTATTTATTGTAAGATATCTCGTGGTGTTTTAGGTCATTCCAAGAACTTTTGTTTTCTGCACATAAAACAACATCATGGCAATTCTGCTGAAAACAATGTCAGTCTGGGTTAGTTCCATTCAAATCATACAATTTAGAGTCCAAAACAAGGGCAAAAGTGTTTGTAAATGTAGATACGTTGGAGACGTATCAACAATGAAGGCAAATACAACATGTGCCAGTATTTTGTCAGTCGGGCAGTTGCCAAGGCAGCATGGGGAAGCGGAGACGCCCACGTCCCATCAATCACCACGCGTCAACTGAGGCCGCAGGCTATTGGGGCCTGCGGCGCTCCGCACTTGCCCCTTGGCTTCGCCTCGAAGAGCCAAGTTTGAGCGTGCGTTGGGCCCGGGGGCTACTGTCGGTGTCCTGGGAATGGGGGTCCCCAGACTTGCTTACCTGTGGCCCACGGCATCGCTCCACCAGCGGCCCCGTAGGGCCCATATTCACTAGCAAACACTCTAGACCCTCGCGAGGGTCCGAGCCTCACGAGGTGGACGACGCAAGACCTCCTCGGGGGCAGCCTCACCAGGGTGGCTCGCGAGGGGCGGAGAGATCAAGGCAAGGGGCACCTCGTGAGGTTTGTATGACATAAGCCATGACGACCAAGGCCAGGCGGACACCAGGTGGGCGCCAGCGGGCACAGTGTCCTTGTTTCCTCTTTCGTGCTAAAGAGGCTAGCGCAGGCGAGGAGTCCTGAGGAATCAGGCAAAGGTTTCCATATCAGTGCAATGAGACCAAGACCAGTAGGATGGCAGGAAGGAGGTCACCATGGAGCCCAGGACGGCGTCACCACCAGAACCATTGGCAGGCGAAGACCACCTTTTGTCAGGATAACTTGTACTAGTTGCCCCCCTTCAAACTAGCCGTTGTGGGATCCCTTCCCGCCTAATATTTAGGAAGAGGACCAGGGCCCTATAAGTAGGACTAGCCACCACCGTAGGGAGGTAACTGATCTTGGACTGGATCCATTCCACCAAGGCGACCAGACAAGCTCACCAAGCATAAGAGCACCTCTCCTCAGGAGTCTGTTCTTCCCTTGTAACTGTTCATCGTCAGCCCAAGAGGCAATCCACCACACCACACTGGAGTAGGCTATTACACCACACCGGTGGCCCAAACTAGTATAAACCATGTGTCCTTTGTTCTACGGGTCGCGCTGAGCCTTGAGATTACGGTGAGGGCGTGAGATAGAGGGAGGAGAGATCTTTGTGCGCACCCCAGTGTTCGAACCTCAAGGGTTTTGCTGAAACCCGAAATCTGACATCTTACGATGGATGAAGGGATGTAAGAGCCTAAGCTTGGGGATGCCCCGTCATCCCAAGCTTTTATCCAAGAATGAGCAACCAACTAAGCTTGGGGATGCCCCCGAGTGGCATCCCCGCTTTCTTCCAACTACTATCGGTATTTTACTCGAGGCTATATTTTTATTCGTCACATGATATGTGTTTTTCTTGGAGCGTCTTGTATGATATGTGTCTTTGCTTGTTTTATTTTGTGTTCTAAGTCATGAATCCTTGCTGGACACACCTATTTGAGAGAGCCAAAATTATGTCATGACTTGTTAGAATTGCTCTCTATGCTTCACTTAAATATTTTGTGAGCTAGGACTTGCTCTAGTGCTTCACTTATATCTTTTTGAGCACGGCGTGCTTTGTTATTCTTGAAGAAATGCTCTCTTGCTTCACTTATATTTTTTTGAGAGTTAGTAAAATTTTGAAGAAATTCTCTCTTGGTTCACTTAAATTATTTTGAGAGAAATAAAATTTGTTATGCTCATGATCTTCACATATATTTGTTTGAGCTTATGAAAAGCAACACATGAAATTAGTCCCAAAGTGATAGATATCCAAGAAGGATAAAGAAAAAAATGTCATGAAGATCATTGGACAAAATAAACTTCATTCTTAGTAATAGTTTTGAGATATGATGATGTGATATGTGAGTTATGTTGATGAGTAATTATGCTCTAGTAGGAATATTTGTGTTAAGGTCTATGATTCCCTATGCATGCACGAAAGTCAATAATCATGCAATGAAAATTATATCCTACTTGTGGTGCATTATTCAGTGTTAATTATGCTTAATGCTTTCTTGTGAGATTATTCGTTTCTTGGTTGGTCGCCTCCCAATCTTTTGCTAGCCTTCATTTTGCACTAAGTATGATATCTACTTGTGCATCCAAAATCCTTTAAACCAATTTTGCCACATGAGTCCCCTATATCTACCTATATGTGTTATTATTTTGCCATTCTAAGCAAATTTGCACGTGCCATCTCTAATTTTCAAAATAAACTTCTCTTTTGTGTGTTTGTTTTGCTCGCGGAGCGGTGAGGGGTGGCTAATATTTTCCATGCTAGATGTGTTATTCTCAAGATGAGTGTTTATTCACTTGTCATTGCACAAAAGTAAGGCAAAGGTATTAGGGATGACCAGTCCCGAAATGCAAAAAGAATGGAATTTACTTAATGTTGTCAAATAATAAATTCCTTGGAAATTGTTGGTATGGAGGGCACCCGTGGATACGGTTAGCCAAGGAAAGTGAAAGTTATGGTGGAAAAAGGAATAAACTTTATTTTCTATTTGGGATACGCCTATGATATATCTATGCATGGAAAGTATTGGGAACTCTAAGTCATTTTCGTTGGTGGGATGGATACACCTCCCAAAATGTTTTTATCTCAATTTTTTCGCTTTGAGCTCTGGCACCTCTACAAATCCCTACTTCCCTCTATGAAGGGCCTTTCTTTTACTCTATGCAAATTTGAGTCTCCATCTTCTCTCAAAAAAAGCACTAACTAGGAGGCAATATGATCATGCTCAAGTATTGGGTGTAGTTAATATTCGAGTGTGTTTCATGAATGGATCTATGTTTGATCGTGATGGGCTAGGGTTAACTTGTTTTGGCATTGATATTTTGAAAGACAAGGTTGCTTGTTGATATGCTTGAGTATCTAAATTATTATGTCAAAACTAGACTATTGCTTTGAATCACATAAAAGTCCAAATGTCCATGCTATAAAGAAAATAATATGATATGACTTGATGAACAACACTCCACATAAAAAATTCTGTTTTTATCACTTACCTACTCGAGGACGAGTAGGAGTTAAGCTTGGGGATGCTGACACGTCTCCAATGTATCTCTAATTTTTGATTGTTCCATGCTATTTTATTATCAATCTTGGATGTTTTATAGTCATTTTATATCATTTTTTTGGTACTAACCTATTGACATAGTGCCAAGTGCTAGTTGCTGTTTTTTCCATGTTTTTTACATCACAGAAAATCAATATCAAACGGATTACAAATGCCATGAAACTTTCGAAGCTTTTTTATGGGCCAGAAGGAAGGCAATAGGCCCTGGTTGCACCTGGGGGTGCCCGAGGGGGGCACAACCCACCAGGGCGCGTTAGGAGGCCCAGGCGCGCCCTGGTGGGTTGTGCCCACCTCGGGTGCCCCCCGGACCGCCTCTTTGCTCTATAAATACCGCAAAAATACTAGAACCCTAGGGGAGTAGACGAAATATTCATCCAGCCGCCAAAGAGTACAGAACCACAGATCCAATCTAGACACCATCACGGAGGGGTTCACCAATTACATTGATGCCTCTCCAATGATGTGTGAGTAGTTCTTTGTAGAACTCCGGGTCCATAGTTAGTAGCTAGATGGCTTCATCTCTCTCTTGATTCTCAATAAAATGGTCTCTTGGAGATCCATATGATGTCACTCTTTTGCGGTGTGTTTGTTGGGATCGATGAACTTCGAGTTTATGATCAGATCTATCTTTTTATATCCATGAAAGTATTTGAGTTTCTTTGATCTCTTTTATGCATGATCTCTTATAGCCTCGTATTTCTTCTCTGATATTTGGGTTTTGTTTGGTCAACTTGATCTATTTATCTTGCAATGGGAAGAGGTGCTCGGTAGTGGGTTCGATCTTACGGTGCTTGATCCCAGTGACAGAAAGGGAACTAACACGTATGTATCGTTGTTACTAAGGATAAAAAGAAGAGATCTATATTTACCGCCATATAGATAAACGGATCTTGTCTACATCATGTCATCGTTCTTATTGCATCACTCCGTTTTTCCATGAACTTAATACACTAGATGCATGCTGGATAGCGGTTGATGTGTGGAGTAATAGTAGTAGATGCAGGCAGGAGTCGGTCTACTAATCTTGGATGTGATGCCTATGTAATGATAATTGCCTGGATATCATCATAATTATTTGAAGTTCTATCAATTTCCTAACAGTAAATTTTTTACCCACCGTTTGCTATTTTTATCGAGAGAAGCCACTAGTGAAACCTACGCCCCCGGGTCTTCTTTCGCATATATTTGCCTAGCGATCTACTTTTCCTTTGCATTTTTATTCAGATCTATTAAACCAAAAACCCAAAAATACCTTGCTGCAATTTATTTTATTTGGCGTTCGATCTATCAATATTTAGAACTCTCTCCCGTCAACACGCCATTTCTGGCTCCGTTACCCGAAAGGGATTGACAACCCCTTTAACACGTCGGGTTGAGAGGTGTTGTTGTTTGTGTGCAGGTGCTGTTTACGTTGTGTTGCTTAGTTCTCCTACTGGTTCGATACCTTGGTTTCATAAATGAGGGAAATACCTACCGTCGCTGTGCTACATCATCCCTCCCTCTCCAGGGAATTACCGCCGTAGTTGCAGCTACCATCATCTTCACACACATTTCTGATTACAGACCTATTTGCTGCGTATCACACACATCTTGTTAAGTTGAACCGTTTCTGTTCTCATCTCTCAATGCAAACAGTTCATCCGAGTGAACCACATGCCGAATAACGCACACACCTTCATCTGGCTGACCGTTTCTTTTGTATTGCCTAATCACAAACAGTTCATCTAAGTGAACCGTATGTTGTATATCGCACACACCTGCATCTGGCTGCCCGTTTATTTTGTTCCTCCTCCTTGCAAACAGTTAATTGAACTAAACCGTATGCCTTGCATCGCACACGCAACTAAAATCTGAACCGTGTTTGATGCATCCTCCATCGCAAACGTTTTGCACATTTTTGACAGTTTTTTACACCACTATTTGCGATTATGGCATCACACACAGTTTCGTCGAAGGGTCTCTGATCGTAGTGCCGCGTTAGCAGCATCCTGTAGTAGTGATAGTTAGCAGCTAGATGACTTCTTCTCTCTATTTGATCTTCAATACAATGTTCTCCTCGGTGTTCTTGGAGATCTAGTTGGTGTAATGACATTTTGCGGTGTGTTTGTTGGGATCCGATGAATTGTGAGTTTATGATTAGATCTATCCATGAATATTATTTGAGATTTCTCTGAACTCTTTTATGCATGATTACTATAGCTTCGTATTTATTCTCCAATTTATTGGTTTGCACTACTGCGGGATGGTCCAAACGCGGCATTATAATCAGAGACCCTTCAAGGAAACTATGTGCGATGCCATAATCGAAAATGGTGGTGTAAAAAACCCATCAAAATGGTGCAAAACGTTCGATGATGGATGCATCAAACACGGTTCAGATATTAGTTGCATGTGCGATGGAGGGCATACTGTTTAGTTCAATTAACTGTTTGCGATGAGGAGGAACAAAATAAACGGGCAGCCACATGAAGCACTACAAAAAAAAAGACACATCCGTGACATTTTGGGCCGAACGAATTTTTTTTCTGTCATACATATGACACTTCTATGATGATAATTGTGACAAAACCCGGTATCATCATAGATGTGGTGGGCTCCTACTTCTATGACAAAAAATCATGACAGAAAATGGGCTTTTCGTCCTGGGCGGGCCGGAGATGCAGCTGCATGACATTCTTTGGGCCGTCCATGACGGAAAAAACTATGGTAGAAGCAAGGGCAAGGAAAATTTCGGGGAGTTCCCGATTACGGTGGGAGGTCGGGGGCCGAGCGATGTGCATTTCTCTCGTACACGTACACGCGTGTGTGCGAGGCATTGGCTCTAACTGAACCGAGCGAGGCGTTGGGCTCTAACTGAACCCAAGCGATTGCACTGCAGGCTACGCGTTACTGAACCCGAGCGATCGATCGATGGTCGTTAACTGAACCCGATCGAGCGATTCCTTCGCTACTGCTGCTAACTGAAGCCGATCGATGCTGCCTT